>NC_081557.1:26891530-27019253 GCF_022355385.1 Mustela nigripes | reverse complement strand
TCTGGAAATAAGGGAATCACAGATGTTAAGAAATTTGTCCAAAGTTATAAAGCTGCTAAGTGAGGCAAAGATTTGGATTTGTGTCAGTACTGTTATGTAGTATTAATGCTTCTACTGAAGAACACAGTTTGGAAATTAACACTTATTGAACAGTTTCCAAGATGGAATTTTAGAGTTAAACATTACAATAGAAAAAATGTTCTATTGTAAACATTACAATAGAAAAAAAGAGACCTCACAATTTGTCTGCTCTCTAGTCTGCTGAAAGGTAGATGAAATTCTGGAAATAAGGGAATCACAGATGTTAAGAAATTTGTCCAAAGTTATAAAGCTGCTAAGTGAGGCAAAGATTTGGATTTGTGTCAGTACTGTTATGTAGTATTAATGCTTCTACTGAAGAACACAGTTTGGAAATTAACACTTATTGAACAGTTTCCAAGATGGAATTTTAGAGTTAAACATTACAATAGAAAAAATGTTCTATTGTAAACATTACAATAGAAAAAAAGAGACCTCACAATTTGTCTGCTCTCTAGTCTGCTGAAAGGTAGATGAAATAGCATAGTTTTATTGAGGGTAATATCTTCATTGAAATCTATTTACCACTTGACATTTCTCAAAATCTATTGGATTTGTTGTGACTTTAAGATTATATTCTGAGGGGGCGCCTGGGTGGCTCAGTGGGTTGTCTCTGCCTTCAGCTCAGGTCATGATCTCGGCGTATTGGGGTCACGAGCCCCGGATCAGGCTCTCTGCTCAGTGGGGAGCCTGCTTCCCTCTCTCTCTGCCTGCCTCTCTGCCTGCCTCTCTGCCTACTTGTGATCTCTCTGTCAAATAAATAAATAAAATCTTAAAAAAAAGATTATATTCTTAATATGTATGTATATATATATATATATAGAGAGAGAGAGAGAGAGAGAGAGAGGGAGATCTCTATATGTATGCATAGTATATTCTGATTTCTACCAGATCTCATTGTTTTCACCAATGGTGCACTGGTCTAAGCCTGTAATGCTGCAAATGTCTCTTGAAGTGGTGTTCTCAACTTCCAACCCTAGGCGCTCTACACTCAGTTTCCAAAAGCAGCAAGGACAAGGTTTTTAAAATGTAAATCCAAATCACATTGTATTCTGCTCAGAATCCTACAAAATTGTTCTGCCAAACTTTGTTTTGACTCTGGCTGTCTCCCTGGCCTCATTCCTTACCCCTCTTCTTATCCTTTATTGTGTGACAGCTGTACTGATCCTGCTGAAATTCAAATCAAGCAAAGTTTGCTCTTGCCTCAGACCTTTTTTTTTTTTTTTTTTCATATCTGGAATGCTTTCTCCTTGATTTGCACTTCTTTTTCATGTAGGTTTCTGCAGAAAGCCTGTCCTTGATTATTTTACGGGGGTGGGGTGGGGTAGGGAAGCGCACTTGAGTCTGTCTCTATCTCTTGTCTTCACTTGATTTATCTTTATAGCTCTTGTTACTATTTGAAATTGCATTATAGACCTATTTAATGACTACCTTTCCAGCAGGATGTGAGCTTTATAAATACATGTCTGATTTTGTTTACTGCTGTATCCTCAGTGTCTACACCAGCATCAGGCACATGAGAAACTCTTAATACATATTTCTTGTATGAGTAAATGAGTGGATGAATGAAAGAAGAAAGGAATCCCAGCACCACTTCCTTCATTTGATTGCATAAGCATTCTGAACATGACAGAGTATCGTAGGGATCATTTTATCCACTTGCTGTTATGTTGTAGACATGTGCTTTAACTTGAGAGACCTTGGCAAATTCAGGACTTAACGTATGTATTTATTTTGATAGTTTTTTATGTATGTTTATATATATGTGTGTATGACGATTTATGTACTTATTTTGATAGTTTTGATAGTTAGGAGAAGAGAATCCTTCTGTTGTCCACGAGAAAACCATGGGAGGCTGGGAGGCTGCTAGCAGGGACAGGAGAGAAGGCAGCTAAAGAGAACCACAGAGAATCAGCAAAAACCTGATGACACTGAACCTCACTACAACTAGTGAACCTACCTATACCGCATTTTAGTAACATTTATAACCTTTGCGTACCAAAGCCATTGGGATTTTTGCTACTTGAAATCAAAAACGGCTTAGCTGCTACAAGTTCATATCACATGTTTGGTTATTTAGCAAATACAACTCTTCCTCACAACTCTCTTTACTAGTACCTGTATGTGTTAGATTTTTAAGAAAAGGAATGATTGACCTATATTAACCTGTATTTTCATCAAAGTTATACTTTTTTAAAGCATTTGGGACTTGTTTAAAGACTAGATCATTGGCTAGATTTTTACCAAAATTGTTTTTACACTTTTGTTTTTTCTGTTTGTTGCATAAATTTTTAGTTTGTTTCAAGGAATTTCATTTGTGAAATTTGATTTTTCTCTCTTTGAAGTGTGATTGTCATCACATACTAACTTGGTCTCTTGGTTTTGTGAGAAATAAGATTGGTATTTCTGAAATAAACATAAATCCATCTGACTTTTTAAAAAAATAAACAATATAAGCTACAATAGCAAGCAAAATTTAGACACTGTATAAAAATAAGAGAAGAGAATATTATAATAATCTTATTATAAGAATAATAAGAAGACTTATTATTATTAAAAATAATAAGGTGAAACAAATGCATAAATAGGTACAATGAGTTTCCTTTCTCTTAAGGCACCATATGCAAAATAGATATGTATATATCAAGAGACATTTATGCAGATTAATGTCAAATCACCTTCTCATTGGCTTGAATTATTTCTGAAGTTCAAACAAGTTATATTTTATCATTTTAGAACAAAAAGAGGAAAGAAAGATTTATTCTCATGGAAAAATAACATAAGTGAAAGCAATGTGAAACAAAATAGCAAAGGAAATAGTATATGTGGGGAGAAACAGAAAACATTAAAATTCCATTTAAGACTTTGTAGTGCAAGAGTTGGTGATAGCATTGTATTTGTACTCATATACTTGACAAGTGCATAGTAAAGGTATAGACATTGTCATCCTATTGAAATCTTCTATAGCAAAAGTCATGGACTGGCCCAGAAAATGATTATATTTTGATCCTAGAATCTCCCTTTCCTGAAAGTTAAATGCTATTTTGATAATATAAGTTAATGTTAACCAGGCTAAACTTTTGAAAACAATTATAATGAAATGACATTTTGTTGTGTGATAGCCTCATACTAGTTGTTAGTTGTGATATTGGTGATAGCTTTGTTAAATGAATTTAGTTTTTCTTGCATTGCGTTCTATGGTACACTAAGTATCCCAAAATGCTAGTAACTGTGCAACAACAAAAACAAAAACGAAGGAGTGGATCTCTTTTTAAAAATACATACATTAGAGGAACTAAATTAATATTAATCCAGTTCTTTCCTGAAAACATGAGATTTTAACTTTCTAATGGACATCTTATATATCCTTGAAGTGCTTTTTTCAAATTTATGAGAACACTTTTAATACCTGAAGAAATTAGTATCCTAAGGAATACAACTTGGAATTGGCTGATATAAGTATTTTAAAAGATCTGGGGATAGATGTACCGTTCTAGGGTATTTTCATCATTTTTTTAACCATTTCACCTTATGAACTTGAGGTCTCTCTCTCTCTCTCTCTCCTCTCACTCCTTCTCCCCTCTCCACCAATAATATCTGAAATTCATTTTCACACTGGCATCTGTGATTGTACATTAATACATCCATGGCAACTTGGGAAGTTCCATTTGCCCCTATAAGTATGTGGGGCCTTCTTATAAATGATCTTTAAATTCTCTTTTCACTAATATTAAACCTTAGACTCGCCTTTATGTAGTTCAGAGTATCAACAACCAATATTTGTTGAGTGCCCTGAAGGTTAAGGGGAAACAAAAATTTATGAGACGGGACATTAACTGTAAGTTTCTTGAAGACAAGATGACTCTCAGAGCTAGTCATAGACCTGGCATATGTAGCTAGCGTCTTTATTTTGTAATTGGCCAACACCCAGATGATTTTACTCTTCCAGGACCTTTGATCATATTAAGAAAACCCCCCAGCATGCATCACAGTGGTTTTAAGGTAGTTGAGACAATGAAGGTATGTGAGTCAGTAGCAGTATGAATAAAGACTTGGAATGAAAACAAAAAACGACACTGACTGGAACTGTACACTACCAAAGTGCTAACAAAGTCTGTATTGTTTTGCTCATCTGAGGGACTGAGCTAGTTAGTTCTGAAGTGCTCTCAACCAAAATTTAAAAAGAAAAATGGCGAGTATTTACATGTTCTTTGCTGAAAAACATTAATATGAAGTAGTAATTATTTGAAAAAATGGAAAGAGTCCATCAATAAATGTGATTGCTAACAATTTTGAGTTGTTTGAATCCTTTTAGGTAAATGAAGGAACTGATTCCTGTTGTACTGTGGGGCTGTAAACAAACTTCACTCAGTAAGCCCTCCAACCGTTCATTGATCCTTTCATTTATTTGCAAGTCTGAAATTAACCAGGAATAGCTGAGAAGGTGCTCAAGTTCAGTGTGCATGGAAGACCTTGGTCTCACAGCATCTTGAGGGACAGAGAAAACTTGTATTTTTCCATCTGCGTAATCTTATCTGTTCCTGGTGTTTGCTAACCCTTCCTGATTACCCTCAAGCTTCTCCCATCCTCCTTTATTCTCTCCCCTCCATTTATGTTCTTACGCACTTCACACTAGGATATGTTGCATTATCTCATAATTACTCCTTTAATTATTGCTGACATTGCCAAGAGTAGAACATCTACAAGGAAAACAAAACCTTCCGTATTATTACTTGCTTTATCTACATGGCATAATTCTGATATGTACAAATGCTAAAAGGCCTCTTTCCCATGAATGAAGACAAAGTGGGAAATGGAAACACTGATCCCATTTAGACAAAGAGCCTATTAATATATATACACTTTTACCATCTTCCTTACTAACTGAGCTCAACTGAATGATCTTTCTATCTTAGTCATTTCCTTTCAGCTTCCGCAGCCATGCAACTAAGTTTTATTGGATGAAATGAGAATTGAATTGCTAAAAGGGATCTAGAGTTCATTTTTTTTGGAGGAGAGGGAGAATACTCACATTAGTCTTTATTGTTAAGTGTGTTGCTGATGATAAGATTTATGGATGGAGCATCAGTGGTCATCTTGAATAGGTGGGAAAGCTTGAGCATGAAAACAACCAACAGTTATACAGAAATATAAAAGTAGTTGAGGTGCTTCATGATTTTATGAAGCATCAGGTAAAACCAGAAGTGCCTGACTTTTGCCTTGTTTTATGCTAAGAAAAAAAAAACTTTTTTGACTATTTAAAGGACATCTTTTTTATTAGAATCCAGGTACAATACTTATCTGATGCAAATATTCTATTGTGTGTTTACTTAGCATCTACTCTGCTCTCAGAACTGCACTAAATTATGTATTTCAACTATTTTGATGGTAACTCACAGTAAGAACTTGATTTACATAATAATCCAGTATTCGTTTATACATTTCTTTTTATACATAGTGGAAAAATATTTTAAGAAACAGTATCTCATTATTATATTCTATATATGTTCATGATGTCCAATATCTCCATTTAATATATGTGATATTTGAAAGTAGAGTTGGTTTAATCATGCCAAGAAGAACATAAAGAGAATACAGAGGGAAAAAAATATTAATGGTTATTTGAGCAAAGAAATGTATGCTGGATGTAAGAAGAATGGTAAAGAAGCACAAAATACAATAATTACTATATGCCTGGCAGGATGTTAGGTGATTTGCATAGGTTGAGCCCATCTGGTTTTGTAAAAATGCTGTGAGTTAAAGTTAAATACAGTTTTTGTTTTTGTTTTAGTGGACAATTAGAATTCTTTGAAGCTAAAGAACTTTCCTTAAATCATATAGTTAATGGGTGCTAGAGTCAGGAGTCATACTTAGGTTTTTCTGTCCACTTCATTACTTTAACTTTTTAATTCTTTTAGAATTAAATGTGAGAATTTTTTATCTGATTTTTTAACAGTAGCAGTGCTTATTAGCTTGTTTCATTTTCATTTAAATGATGCCTTTAGAATTTTGAGGGCTTGGGAAAAAGAATAAATAAGATCAAGGAAAAGTACTTGGTTCACTTCTGCTCAAAAGCACTTCCCATTGGTCATTGATGGTCTAATTCAGAAACAGTCCTTGTACAGTAGATTCACTTTATGTTTTAGAAAGAACGATGTTCTCTCTTGCATGTTCCTGAGCATTCTGTGGGAGTTCATTGATCAGAGCTTCATTTTATTTCTCTCCCTTGTTCTTCACATGATCCTTCTGGAAGTTGTGAGTCTTAAGTGCAAAGTCAAATTGTTTTGAATCAGGTATTAGAGTCATAAAGACAGTAAGATAAATCCTGGTTCTATATAAAGATGTTACCTTATGCAAATTACTTAACTTCACTTTACTTATCTGTAACAACGTGGTATACACACACGCCTGGTTTTAGGATTGTGTATGTAAAGTAGCAAGCATAGAATGATCATTAGTAGTATGAAGTATGTAAGCCCTAGGTCACACATCCTAGTTTCATATCCTGTCTCCATTACTATCTGAGTAAACAGGTAATGTTACTCAACCCCTTTGTCCCTTTCTTTCCTCTCAGTAAACATTAAAAATACCCCTTTCATGGTTGCTGTGAAGTTACTAAAAAGAATAATTCATTTGAAATGCTTATCATAAGACATGTTACCTTTAAGCACTCAAATGTTAGCAGTTGTCATCTTTCCTTAATAGATTAATAATGAGTTGATCTATGAAATAGATACTTCCAAATTTTTGCAGACAGGTTTTTAGAACCCTTCTAAGAAAACCTATCCTATTAGTGCAGTGAACCTTCGATTTTTCAGACTCTACCTAACAATATAAATATCCACTTAACATAATCCTGTAGTGCTAGTTCTGGGGGACTTGATTGACTTCAAAGAAAAAAAGTGGATTGCAAATGATAAAAGACTAAAGCTTGTACAAACTTTTGAAGTATATCTCCTGTTGATGCTTGAATAATTAGAAAATGTATTCAATGTAAAAAACAGAAATTTTCCCACCATTGGACTTCATGTGATTTAGGTCATAAACTGAATTTTTATTAAATTGGAAGCAAAGTTGAAAAATTCCATCTGGGACATAACGTATTCTTTATTTGGAGATTCCTTCTTATGAAGTATTTAATGTATTATAAGTCACTTTAATGAAATCTTTGTAAAGATGATTTTTTTCAAGCTGCCACTACTTGGAAAGAATGCAGTTGTTCAAGATTAATCTGTATTTCTGCAGGACACACACAGACGCATGAGCAATAAGTAAACATTAGGATTTTGAAGTTGTTTAAACACAAGAAACCTAATTACTATAGTCTGCTGCTTACACAATTTGGCAGATATCCTATCTAATTAATTCTGTTACCTAAAAGCCACTGAATAATTCTGTTTTGAGGCACATTTTATCTATATTTCCCATCTGGATTGGTCCTTTGTACTGGTATATTCAGTATAGAACCAGTGGTGTTATAATTGGCAAGACTGGAATTCATTGTGAGATGTAGAATAACTCCTCCTGTCCTCCTGTCATTTTATTTGCTGTAGGCCTAGAGAGTAAGATAGTCTCAGCAACTTTACAAAGCAACTTCTGGCTTAGCTGAGATTTAAGATACAGATGATTGGTCAATGTATACTCTATAGGGTAAATTTATTATTGGTGAGGTAAACTCCATAAGTACAAAAGGAATCAGTATTTCCACACAAGTATATATTTTTATTCTGAATCAAATTTCCCGTTATAACTGGTTGGTGGAAATCCACTCATCCCTTTCTTTCATCATTTGATCTAACTTATATGAAAACATAAGCTAATTAATGACCCAGAGCTGTTGTTTTGAAATAACTAATAACATAATTTGGATACCTTGGTAATATCATATTTATACAACTAGATTTTATACAATATTAGATATAATTGCTAGTAATTCCAACATTACCTTTCTGTTTCCAATTTAAAACAATGTCCAAAATATCATTACTTTGAAACTACTAGATTAACCAATAAATATAAATTAGTCATCAGTAAATTATCTCTCTGTCATACCCACGATTACACCTTTGTCATAGAACCAATATATCTTATTTTGGAGTCCCCAAATCGAGAGATATGACTAAAATTACATGAAACTCAAACAAGCAAAAATACTCTTTGCATAAGTCCATCTGGATTCTAAGTCTTCATTTTCAGAGATATTAATTATGAAATTATTTACAAAATACATAGTTTACTAATTCTCATTTTCAGAGAAAATTTAAGTTTTAAGAGTTGTGCATCCATCCATTTGATAATTCGGTATTCTAAAATTTTCTCTAAGAACAATTCTCATTCAGTCAAGCAGAACACTTTTCTAGTGCGAACAACTTAATTTTTAAACAAATGTTTTATCCCAGGAAAGCTACTGAATTCTTCAAATAGTTGCTACCTATGAATCTATTCTGACCTTTCCATTCCACATTGTTCATACTATTTCTACTTTTTCATCTAAAACGTTTGATTTAAATTTGAGTAAATTAATACTAAGTTGGAGTTTCTTTGTGTCTTGCTCCCATCCCTCCATACCCATTGTCACTATTTCCTCTACTTTCATCTAAAACAAAGATTTATTCATCCCAGGCTAGAGATCAGTAGCATGTTTGGTTCAGAAACTACAGACATGAAGATGAAATAGCCTCTGCTCTCAAGTCCTTCACAGACCAGCAGCAAAGATTCCACAAATATTAGTAATACTAGAGAAATGTGATAGGTTCTATGACGGAGAGATAATCCTTTCTTCTGAATGAATGGAGGAAGGCATCTCAGATGTTGTAATATTTTTTAAAGGGTCTTTTTTTTTTTAAGATTTTATTTATTTATTTGACACAGAGAGAAAGATCACAAGCAGGCAGAAAGGCAGGCAGAGAGGAGGAAGCAGGCTCCCCGCTGAGCAGAGAGCCCGATGCAGGGCTCGATCCCAGGACACTGAAATCATGACCTAAACCGAAGGCAGAGGTTTTAACCCACTGAGCCATCCAGGCACCCCTAAAGGGTCTTAAATTAAGCCAGATTTTTATGAGCAAAGAAGAAAGGTAGGACTGCTCAGATATATTTGTACTATGTAATGGAAAATGCAACAAGTTTTTAGACCTAATGTAGGATTTAGGGCAATGATCTCATAGTACACTACTGTATAAAACTTTAAGTTTTTCTAAAAACATGAGAACTTTATTCTAGTTAAGGGATTTGGATAACTTACTCCTACTAACTTTTTCTAAGAAAGTGCTTGGTTGGGGCGCCTGGGTGGCTCAGTGGGTTAAGCCGCTGCCTTCGGCTCAGGTCATGATCTCAGGGTCCTGGGATTGAGTTCCGCATCGGGCTCTCTGCTCGACAGGGAGCCTGCTTCCTCCTCTCTCTCTGCCTGCCTCTCTGCTTACTTGTGATCTCTCTCTGTCAAATAAATAAATAAAATCTTTAAAAAAAAAAAAAAAAAAGAAAGTGCTTGGTTGAAGGAATGAAATGGGTCATTGAAGGTCAAAGAAGATATTCCGTTTTATCTGTAATGTTCTTTGATTTCCAGGGGAAGTTACTTACTATTTTAATAACTAATAACTATTACAATGATTTTTTTTTCAAAATTATACATCTAAAAAATTCCTTGAAGTCAGTTGTATCAAAATAGTAAAGGTGGTTGATTCTGGAAGGTAAGAATATGAACATTTAACATTTTTCCTCCTTGAACTATATTTTTTAAAGATTTTATTTATTTATTTATTTGACAGAGAGAGAGATCACAAATAGGCAGAGGCAGGCAGAGAGAGGGGAAAGAGGCTCCTTGCTGAGCAGAGAGCCTTGATCCCAGGCCCCTGAGATCATGACCTGAGCCAAAGGCAGAGGCTTAATCCACTGAGCCACCCACGCTCCCCTTGAACTGTTTTTTGTTTTAACATTTTAAGAATCATCTAAAATTTTTAAAAAGAGATATTATGTAATTGGAAATTTGAATGACAGATTGATGAAATTAAGAAAAAAGGGCAGCAATATCAGGTAGGAGATAAAAGCAGTAATCCTAGTAAGAGACCCTGTGCTTCTATTAAAAGCAGTGACAGTAGAAGGAGACTGAATTTACAAACTTAGTGTTGTGTTACACAAGAGGAGTGTCCTTCCTGCACAATGCAGTATCTCTAGGATAGAGAGTAGGGGGGTGTTTTTTTAGTGTAACTTGAGATATTTTTGTATTAAGATATGTAGTTAAATTTGTTATAGTATTATGAAATCAGTGGTATAAAATAATAATCTGTAATAATGACAGTTTTCCAATTAATTCCTGGATTCTTGTAAGAGCCAAGTAAAGGCCTTCTCTGAACTCTCCCTATCTGCCTTAAAAACAGATTCTCCAAGAGAGACTAAGTTGTCTTAATTCCTCTTCCTGGGAGTTTCATCAACCAGGGAAGACTGATCCTTATTATAGGAGAGAGACTAGAAGTTAGCACCACATCCAGACAAACTTCCTGCTCCCCTAAGATGCCTGCTCCTTCCTCCCCTTTCCCTGTTAAAATGGTGTTTAATCCTGAATTCTAAGCCACCTTGAGGAATTATTCATTTTTCTCTTTGTATCTCTCATGTATACATGGAGTGTACATGATAATTAACTTCTGTTTGTTTTTCAGTTATTCATCCATTTATTATTACAGGGGGCCCAGCTAAGACCTCAGAAGGAAACAGGCAAAATTATTTTTGCTCCCCATTTTATTCAATCTATATAATGACTGTGGTAGAAAGAGATTATTAGTCCCATTGAATAGATGAAGGTAATAAGGACTCATTACCATTACCCAGGATCTAGATCTAGGAAATGTCAAACAGCAGCTTTTAAATCTAAATCTAAATATGTGTGGCTCTAAATCTTATAATCTTTCCAAGTGCAGATATTTTAATTTATTTATCAAAGATTTTTCAAGCAATTCCTATATGTCCATGTACTCTTTATAAACCATATATTTTTTCAATTTTTTTATCAAGGAGTTTATACTCATATTAGAAGAGATAATTATTGTTATACACAGCTGTAAAACAGAAGCCCAATTGTGTGTTATATGTTATGTAAATATAATAAATACTATGAGCTAAAGCTATTACTGTGGGCCCTATGGTAGGTTAGGTGCATGCAAAATTAAGAAAGTTTATGTTTTGGTGGTTGTCTTAGTTCATTCAGGCCACTATAACATAATAGCAGGGACCAGGTAGCTTATAAACATAAAAAGTTTACTTCTCACAGTTCTGGAGCCTAGATGTCCAAGATCAGGGAGCCCACATAGTCAAGTGCGAATCCTCTTTTTGGTCCCACACTTCTTATATCCTCCCATAGTGAAAGGGACTGGGAACTTCTCTGGAGTCACTTTAATAAGGCACTAAACCATTCATGAGGGCACCATCTTTGTGACCTAAATACTTCTCAAATGCCCCACCTTCTAATACCATCACTTTTGAGGGTTAGGATTTCAACATATACATTTTCAGAGGATCCAAATATTCATATTATAGCAATAAGGAATAAATTTTGGACTCAAGATGCCAAAAATTGAACTCTATTCTAACATTTAACCTCACAATTATATTAAATTACTCTCTATAAACCTTAGTTTCTACATTTTCAGAATAGGAGTAATAAAACCCATTTCACTGTTTTGTTGACAGAATTGCATAGGAAAATGCATGGGAAAGCAAGAAGCAAATTCATAGTTTAATACAAAAGGCATTATTATAGGCAATGAAATCTGCATTTTATCTGAATGCCAAATTCCAGTCATGTTAAAGTTGATAAAATCTTTAACCCAACTGTCAAAAGTTTTCAAAAAGAAAACATCAAAACTATTTGTTCTTGAATTTTAAAATTCTTCTTTGAATTTTATGACTCATCAATCTTGAAAATGTTTGTTTGTATAGTTCACTGATGTTCAAGAGATAGCAAAGCTCTTAAGTAAGATTTCTGAAGTTTGGAAAGAAACAGAACCCCAAGTCTATCCAAAAGGAACCTAAAAATAAAACAAGAGAATAGGAAAGTCCTACTTCCAGAATAGAAAGCATCCCTAAGATTCACAATTAAAATATATTTTAAATATTAAATCCAGTAATTATGATTGAGTTATATTCTTGGAAACTGGAGGTTGAGAAACAAGAGATTCTATTCCATATTTGTTAGTGATTTAAAAATAAGAGTTATTTGATGTTTACTATATGCTAGTACCTTAATATTTATTAACACATTTAGTTCTCATAACAACCATAGGGGATAGTTGTTCCCACTTCACAGATCAGGAAACCTAAACCTAGAAGGTTAAGTAATTTGCCAAAAGTAGATACACAACATGGGCATAGGCACTCTGATCTCAGTGGCCTTGTTCTTAGCTATAGAGTTTAGATGCTATTTGTGATATTAATGCCTAAGTTACAGTACAGGGTCATAGTAGAACCTCTCTGAACCCATTAACCTCAAACAAGCAAACATATATCCTATTCAAAGACTTTTCCTCTTTGCCTGGAAACCTTTTACTCCAGATATCCACAAAGGACATTCCTATTTTCTATTTTCCAAGCATACGATACCTTCCCAGGGAACTTCCTTGACCACCCTTCTGTGTGTGGTCTTTCTACATAACATGGGGTTTTTAAAAATAATGCTTACTGTTCTTCATTTCACATTCTAGATTTGCCAACTTTATTATTTCTGTTCCTACTATTTTGATAAGCAATGCTGAAAGCAATGACTGGCATATTACAGACACTTAATAAACATGTGTTGAATGAATGCGTAGTTATGAGCTAGACATTGTGTTAGCAGCTTTGAATATATTGTCTCGTTGACTCTTGAAATAATCCTTCTAGGTGTGGATCTCATTATTCTCCTTTTCACACATGGGGAAACAGATTCAAATATGTCAAATAAATTTAACAGATGCACATAAGTACTAAATAGCTGAGACAGGATTAATCCAGGTCTATATAATTTTAGAGTACTAACATTTTGCATTACTCTGTTGCCTTTCTGATTGTTTCGGATGAAAAGTCAGGAAAATGATTTTATCTCTGCTGCAAACCATTATTTTATAGCATGATAACATGTTTTAGTATAAGATATCTATTAGATTAAGTCTAGTTTTATAAAGGTGTTTCTTCAGACCATTACAATTGAAGCTTTTTTTAAATTATTATTACTTTCATCTGTTTTAGTAACTCTACTGAGATATTCAATTTAACGTTTTCATTAAAAAATAATGCACAATTCCTTGAATCTGGTGACTTTAGGAGGTATATTTATCCTTAACCCTATGAGCCCCAGGGCCAAGTCAGAATTGTAAGGCTTTTTATAACACAGAATTCAAAGTCTACTCCGCAAATGGCTAAGGTTCTAAGAAAAATGAATTGTTTCCTTTTCTTTTTGTCTTTGCAAATTTATTTTATGAAACCTTTATATTCTTGAGAAATGTATCATTATATTATCCTGGGATTTCCTGGTAAGTGCCCGATGCTTGGCTCTAAACACGTTTTTCATAGAACACCCATGTAGTCATCTTTCCGCATTAGAATGCCCCGTTGGTTTAAGCTAAGAGTCATGTGATATGGTAAGTGCAGAGGTGGTTTGACAAAAAGGATTTTTGTGGTTGTAGCTCATAGGAGATGGAATATGCAGCTAATGCATTCAGATAACTTTTCCATTATTTGTAATAAAACTCGTGCTAAATTGAATATTTCTAACTCTAAGAGTTTTTAAACATATTTTGGTTTGTGAGATTGATTCCCATAAGTTAATCTTGGGCAGCTCTTTTGAGAAAGTTAGGAAGCAAATACCTAGGGCTTTTGCAATATGCATTATCTATGTGAATAGTAAATGTAATGAGATTAGAACACTTTTCCGTCTATCAATAGTTGTTGGTATTGGATGAAAATATATTTGGATATGTAATCAGTCTGACTGATTGAAGAATTTTGAGCAACTTTGATATAATGTGTGAACCTGTTAATATGTAAGGTATTTTATAAAATGATATCTGGAAGATATTCTAGTTAGGTTAAAATAATAGAGTTAGGATCAAAAGACTTTTAAGATAAGGTGCTATTCAATAAAGTTAAAGTTGGACATCAAGTACAAGAGATCTTTTAATCCTTTTTTTTTAAATCCTTTTTTTTTTTCCACTAAGTCTCAGGATTCAAGCTGGAGTTTGCCTTAGTTTTCTTTTTCATAACTCATTCTGGAAGTTTAAGCAAGTCAACTAATTTCAGTGGACTTTATAGAATAAAATGAAAAGTTTGGATTATATGATCTCCAAATTGCTTTAAAACTTGAAGTGATTTTTTTGGAGATAACCAGCATAAAATATTTAAAATCTTGTATCATAGCATCTTGAATAGCTGAAGGGCTCTTGGGTAGTATCTAATACTCTAGTACCAAAATATGGTTCATTGCTGAAATTGACAAATGGCTATTGTAACTTGCAGCTCTTCCAACTCCAGATCAAGGATTTCTGCTTCTGTAAATCTGAGGTGTGGCCACGGATAATATATTAACACTATCGTTAAGTCCAGTAAACAATAGCTATTAGAAAACTGAGGTTAAATAAATCATTTTCTCAATAATTAGAACTCGGTTTTGGCTAAGTTTATTTTTTAAAAAAAGTAAGTACATTGGGTGCCTGGGTGGCTCAGTGGGTTAAGCCTCTGCCTTCAGCTCAGGTCATGATCTCAGGGTCCTGGGATCAAGTCCCGCATCAGGCTCTCTGCTCAGTGGAGAGCCTGCTTCCCCTTCTCTCTCTGCCTGCCTCTCTGCCTACTTGTGATTTTTTCTCTGTGTGTCAAATAAATAAATAAAATCTTTAAAAAAAAAAAAAGTAAGTACATCTATAAAATAACATGTTTCCTTGTTTTGAAACATTTGGTTTCCCTTTTCTTTGGAGGGGATATGTTCCTTTTCTAAAATTGAGTGAGATGTATAGGCCCACTGGAAAACTGAAATTTAATCATAGGCTTATAGAATGATAACCTCCCCTGCTACATCTTACCACCCCCACCACAGTGGAATACAGGATTATAACTAGAAGAGCTGCATTCAGTATGTGGACTCTGTTTAATCAGGAGTTCTTAGGAAATCCAGAGACAACAAAAAAAAAAACGACAGAATAATTCAAAGCCTCTGGCACCAACAGGTACAACAAACATTAAATATAGAACTTTGGGGCATCTGGGTGGTTCAGTTGTTAATCGTCTGCCTTCGGCTCAGGTCATGATCCCAAGGTCCTGGGATAGAGCCCTGTGTCCAGTTCCCTGCTCAGCGGGAAGCCTGCTTCTCCTTCTCCCACTCCCCCTGCTTATGTTCCCTCTCTCGCTGTGTCTGTCTCTGTCAAATAAATAAAATCTTAAAAAATTACAGACCAACTACTATTACCAGTTTTGTCTGGATTTCAACAAAAGTTAAAAAGCTTGCTAAAAGTCAAGAGAAAAGTAGTAGTATCAAGAAACAAAGTGAATATCAGAAGCAGACTCAGATACACAAGCATGCTAAAAGTCGAGAAAAGTAGCAGTATCAAGAAACAGTAAATATCAGAAGCAGACTCAGATACACTATTGGAGCAGGAGGTTTTAGATAAGTGCAGGAGGCTAGAATGATACATGTTGAAATGGGTTAGAGCTGGGAGACATCAGTAAGAACTCATATTTAGCTTAGTATAGATTGATAAAGCTACATACAAAATATGTGTAAATATGTGTATAAATACCAGTTTTTATCAACATATGTATTTCTTTGTTCTGTCAGCTGAGATGGCCTAAAGGAAATGACATCAGGATAGCAGTAATATCTCGAGCACCCGAGTGCCATACCTTGGTTTCTAAGGCCATTCTCCAGCAAAGAAAACTGGGTCTCTACAGAAAAACAGTTGATCTAAGAGTGGGGCAAGAAATGTGTTAGATTACTCTCAAGTATCTAACAGTGTCAGAAAGGGGGTTGTAAGAGGATCACATGACCAAACTGAAGGAGCTTGCAGTGGTCAAAGCCAGAACAATTTCAGCAAGAAAATAAGAAAAAGTAGTACTGGATTATAACTCAAAGTATAAAATAAATATCTATGAATTATAAGGGCCTATTTAGCCAGAGTGATTCCATCTTGGATTAAACAGTCGTTTTGTTGTTTATGCAGTAAAACTTAAACTGTCCCTATCCCCCTTTCCCCCGGGGGACTGACTTAAAAACAAGTCCCAGAAACCAGTCCCAGCTAATAAAGTCCAAACACAAGAGTGGGTCAGGCCAGGTGAAGACATCCAATCAGTGGGGGGTGGGGGGACATACGGTCTCCCTAGCTACCAAGGAGTATGGGCCCCACCCTTTGGGCACCTTTTGGGCGCCAGTTCTGACCAAGGTGATAGGCTAGTTCAAATGTCTACTATAGGGTAAATTGTAATTCAATTGGTCACTTATGTGTGACCTAGCAGGACTGTGCAGCTTTCTCTGTGCGTTACAATCTCATTGGCCACCTGTGCGTGGCCAGGCCCAACCACATGGCCTTTGCCCTTAAAAGCTAGTCTGTAAGGCAGAGAGAGCTCATCCTCTCTGTAAGAGGCATGGCCCGGGCCGGTCGGTTTGATTCTTGATGCTTGGTGCAAAATAAAGCTTTGCTTGACCTTTACTTTGTATCAGTCTTGCTCCTTTAATCACAGACCCATTAATGACGGACCTTTCAAATCCATATTGATATATATAACTGATTGAAAAAATTAGTAATTGAGGGGAAAAAACTCTCTTATGTAAAAGAATTCCAGACAAATAATTTATATACTCTGTTCTCAGGAGGGAAAGTGCTTCACTCCCCACTACTTAAGCAAAGTAGTAGACTTCCTTCCAAAGATTACAGTATTGAGAGAGGAAAAAAAATAGTAAATTAGTTAAAAAAAAAAGGAAGCCTGATGAACATTACCCTAGCCAGGTGATCAAGGTCAACATCAACAGTGACAAATATCATAAATGGTATATACCTTTTGTCTGATGGAATGAAATTGTTACAGGGTTCTTCTCACAGACTCAAAGAATGAATCTTATGAACACAAAGGATGAAGTGATAGTTTATTGAAAGTAAGAACAAGTTAAAAAAAAAAAAAAAGGATCTAGAATTAGAGGGGTCCTGAATGGGTCGCCCAATGAGGCTTTTATTTAGAACTGACCAGAAACTTGTGGCCTTACAATTCCCATGATATCTTTTTGTTAAGTAGGGATTTATGATAACATCTTGTAATGCCTGACTTCTCTTTTGAGGCCTAGTCATTTTCTGTGGTCATTTTTTACTTTCTATGGTCATAATATAATTATCGGAAAAAGCATTTTAACCCTCACAGTTGGGACAGAGTGGTCTGGTTTTTCTTCCTTATCTTTGTTTTCATTCTGTCTCAGTGTCTGCATGCTTGAAATATCCTCAGAGCCTAGTTGGAGTCATTTTCTTTCCCTACCTAAAGTCCCATTCTTTCCCGATTCAAAATTACTTTAATTCTGTGATTTTTGCTCTCCCAAAACCCATAATCTTAGTCTAAGTGTGAGAAGAACATCAGATAAATTCCAATAAAAGATAACTTAAAATATACATAATGCTCACAATTTTCAATGTCAAAAAAAAAAAAAAGAAACATCTAAAATTGTGAACTTCCTTTAGTCATAATGTATCAGTATTGATTTGTTAATTGTAACAAATATGCCATACTAATAGAAGTTAATAAGAGAACCTCATTGCTGGGCATATGTAACTCTCTGAAATATCTTCTCAAGTTTTCTGTAAATTATACACTGTTCCAAAATTAAAGTC
Source organism: Mustela nigripes (assembly GCF_022355385.1). Lineage (NCBI taxonomy): Eukaryota > Metazoa > Chordata > Mammalia > Carnivora > Mustelidae > Mustela > Mustela nigripes. The sequence goes on along the minus strand of NC_081557.1, from coordinate 27,001,353 downwards.
CTTTTTTTTTTTTTTCTGTTAGTTAAGATTGAAAGAAGACCTCATTGGAAGCCAGAACAAAATTTCAGACATTATAAATACAGCCACATAGTATTCAAAAACAAGTAAGCTGGAAGCATCTATGTTTAAGGAATATGTTCTGAGAAACTCAGATGTTCTGAATATCAGTCAGTTCCTACAACAACCTCTGTGTTAGGCAATTTCATGCAAAATATCTTATTAAATTAATAAAATTTAGCAACCATGGACACTTCAGGTGATTTAGATGAATTGAAGAGGTGGAAAGGAAATGGAAGATCAACCAGGTTCACTGAAAACAGTGAAATACTTGGAAAAATAAACAGGTAGTAATTACTTTTTCAAGGTCAGAAGAGATTAACCTGAGATCTACTTCCAAGGCTCCAAAGCCATAAATATTTGAACTTAATTGGCATTTCAGCAACTTTTAACACACAGATAGATAGCTTCACTGTCCCCTTCAAATTCAAGATAACAAAGATACTGGTGGAAGAACAGAGGCCAGAGGAATGCTTTGCAAATCCACAAGGTGCCCCCAAGCACCAAATACTAGTAACTATTTTCATGAAAGGGTGGTGTTTGACTTAGGCTTCCAAAAGGCTTTAGGTATTAGCCCCAGAATCCTGCCAATTTTTTTTGCTAAATATGTTGTCACTTGCATGTATAAAGGTATTTGAATTGAAAATATGCCCTAAAGAACTTTCAGAAACAATGAATAATTTTTGATTAACAATAAGCATGGATTCTCATGAACTCTCATGAAAACAGAATATAAGATTTTCCTGAGACAGGATTTTGGAGAATAAGACCAATTACCTATACCCACATTCATTTTCTGCTTTTCCTCTAAATCTCCAAGTAGTTTAGCATGGGGCCTGACACAATTGTTTCGTGTTTTAATAAAATGAACAAATGAATAGATGAAATAGATTGATCACTTTCTTGAATATGTTCTGAGAATAAATCAAATTCTCAAATATGTTCTTGAATAAATCAAATTCTTATTGTAAATGAAATTTACTTGAAACAGAACACTTTGTAAATTTTTAAATTTGTAAATTCCTGTAGGTTCATAGTACTTTTGAGGAAATTGAAAGATTAATGGCATACTGTGGGTTGCACAGAAATATAGAACTCAGACTCAATTTTGAGTTTGTCCTGAAGGTCCAAGGATGTATATGACTTTTTTTTTTTTTTAATGCGTTATTGCAGAAATAAATAATGTAGGAAAGAATGCAAAGATCTACTCCTTAATCAAACACTTTCAACAGTAGTTTCCGGGGACCATTCTGATTTATGCTTGATATCTTGGCTTCTCACTCAGTTTAGTATTTGTCCAGGATTTTTATTTGTTAACAGTGAATAATTAATAATTACTATTAATATTTGTATTTAAATAAGACCAGAAATGTGTAAACCTTCAGACTACGTTTCCATCTTTTGACATGGGTATGGTATGGGGTATGGGATCATATGTATTAAAGTTTCTTCACTTGGATACATGGGTAAAACTGAAACCTGATTCTCTTTTCTATAGAGACTGCTTCCTGAAAACAAATTTCCCTCAGATTAAGCAGCTGCAGCAAAACTCTTCCTTCTGTAACAGTCCTGAGTGGTGGTTGGAGAGATAATCTCAGCTGCTGCCCCTAGCAACGATTTTTGTGAACAAGCATTGTGGCCTGCAAAAACCCGAAATATTAGAGGGAGTTCTTTAGACAGTAAAATCTGAGAGAAGTCCTGGAAAACTATTAAATTGCAAAAAGAAATAAAGAGCAAAGGGTAAATATTTGATTAAATCTCAAAGAAGCCATGATAATATAGGGACTGAAAACATATAGAATTATTTATAGCCCCAAAAGGTAGGAGATGGATAAAAGGAGTTAAGAAGTTCTAAAGTCTGTGCCTTTTTTTAAGATGTGGCAGAAGTGCCAGTTTGCTAAACTCAAATAAGGATGTTGCATCACGGTAATCACTAAACAAAAATTAAAGTATGTATAATAGCATTATAGGAAAATAGGAATCACAAAACAAAGCAAAACAAAACTGTTGATCTGTCTAAAAGGTGAGACAAATTGAAAACAAGGGTAGATTGAAACTGAAATATATCAACAATTACATTTGATATAAATGCACTTAAGCACAATTAAAGCACAAAGACTGTCAATGAGATTTCTTAAAAATCTCATTATGTTCTCTCTAAAAGAGTCAAAACTGTATAATCTAATAAAGCATAAAGCTTGAAAGTAAAGAGATAGGAAAATGTTATACCATGCAAATATTAACAAAAACCAGCCTGGTATGTCTAAATTACTAACAGATAAAATTGAAGGGAGGGAGGAAGGAGGAAAGGAAGAGAGAAAGTCAGGGAGGAAGGAACTCAGGGAGGGGGAGAGGAAGATTCCCCAAGTTTGTGAATTAAGGTACTAAGTGTTCTATAATCCAAATAGGAAATCACAATGCCAATTAGAAACCAATTTTTATTGAATAAAGACTGATAATAATAGGATTACTTTATAACAGCAAACTGTATATTAAAACATGTCAGATGTAATTAAAGCCATGTTTAGAAGAAAATACATAACTTTAAATTTATACTTTAGGAAAGAAGATTGAAAATCAGTGATCTATGTATGCCTCTTTAGAACCTAGGAAACAACAATAAATCAATCCTAAAGAAAATAGCAAGAGGAAATTTTAAACACAAAAGTAGAAACATGTATAAAACAGATCAATAAAAGAAAAAAAATCAACAGAGTTTACTATTGGCAATTTTAAGAGATCAATAGAACTGATAATGCTCTGAACAGAAGTAATCAAAGGAAAGAAGCAGCAACAAGAATGAGAAGTGAACTTAGCTTTAGATCCTAAATACCTTAAAAAAGATATTTATAGGATTTTTTAAAAAGATTTATTTATTTATTTGAGAGAGAGAGAGGACAGGTGAGCAGTGGAGTAGGGGGCAAGGAGGTGAGGGGTGGGAGAGAAAAATCTCAAGCAGACTCCCCACTGAGTGCAGAACCTGGAACAGAGCCCAGCTCAAACTCACCAGTCTTGAGATCTTCACCTGAGCTGAAACCAAAAGCTGGAAACTCAATCAACTGAGCCACCCAGGTACCCTGAAGATATTATGAATAGCATTAAACAAAAGAATTTTTAAGTAGTAGATAGTTCGGGGAAATACCTAGAAAAAGATAGCATTCCACAACGGACTTGTGGGGGAAGAGGGGAAACAAAAAACAAAGACCTAGTTCTTTATCTATTAAAAAGATTAAATCAAGAATTCGGAATTTTTTTTTTTTTTTAAGATTTTGTTTATTTTGAGAGAGAGAGAGGGAGAGAGTGAGCATGAACAGGGGGGAGCAGCAGGGAGAGGGAGAAACAGATTCCCTACCGAGCAGGGAGCCTGATGTGGGATTTGATCCCAGGACCCTGAGATCATGACCCAAGCCGAAGGCAAATGCTCAACCGACTGAGCCAACCAGGTGCCCCAAAGAGTCCAGAATTTTTAGAGAAAATGTCTAAAACCAGGTGATTTCCCAGCTAATTATTTCAAAAATTTAAGAAAGAAATATTACCAATCTTAAAAAAAGAAAAAAAAATTATTCCAGTGAATAAGAAACATAATAGTTTCTAAATATTTTATATGAGGAGAGTACCATTTTCAATATATCTTTAAAAAATATATATTTATTTATTTGAGAGAGAGTGAGCAAGGGTGGGGGTGGGAAGGGGCAGAGGAAGAAGGGAGAGAATCTCAAGCAGACTCCCTGCTGAACACAGAGCCCCACGTGGGCTTGATCCTGCAACTCTGAGATTGTGACCCAAGCTGAAATCAAGAGTTGACACTTAACTGATTGAACTACCCAGGCACCGCTCCTTTTCAAAACATCTTAGCAGTACTATATGAAAGAAAATTATGTGCTGATTTACCTCATAAACATAGATGCAGTATTACCATCTGAATCTACTAGCACTTAAGAAGACTCATTACATGAAGGCCAAGTTGAAGTTAATAAAGGAATAAAAATTAATTTTAAATCTGACAACCAATTTACAACATTAAAAGGAAGACAGGGTATTAATCAGCTCAATAGAAATTGAAAAAGCATTTGATAAAAGTCAGCTCACATTTATTATTTATAAAAACAATAAATCCGGGGCACCTGGGTGGCTCAGCTGGTCTGCCTTTGGCTCGGGTCATGATCCTGGGGTCCTGGGATGGAGCCCTGTGTTAGGTTCCCTACTCAACAGGGGAGTCTGCTCTTCTCTCTCCCTCTGTCCCTCTCCGTTGCTTGTGCTTGTTCTCACTCTTTCTCTCTTTCTCAAATAAATAAAGATAATCTAAAAAAAAAAAAAAAAAAAAAAAAAGATAAATCCTTACCAAATTGTGAATAAAAAGGAATGTCCTTAATCTAATAAAAAGGGTATCTACAAAAAACGTAAAGCAAACTATATATTTAGTGAAATACTGAAAAATTTCTGCTGAGATTAGGAATGAAATGAAAATATTCACTGTTATCATTTCAGTCAACATTGTACTAGATTTACTAGCCAGCATAGAAAGGAGAAAAATAGGAAAACATAATTACTAGAAAGTTCCCATGATGCTATCACTGCATAATCCTTTGATCTAAACTGTCTAAAAGTCATACCATTTTAAACAACCTCTTGTATATGTCCTTAACTATTAAACACTTTGGAGGAATTTTACCCTTTTTAAAAAAAATATGAAAGAATTGGGGCACCTCGTTGGCTCAGTTGGTTAAGGTCCTGATCCTGGAGCCCTGGGATAGAGCCCCAAGTCGAGCTCCCCACCCAGCAGGGAGTCTGCTTCTCCCTCTGCCCCTCCCCCACTCATGTACACACTCTCCCTCTCTCTCAAATAAATGAATAAATAAAATTTTAAAAAATATATATGACACGATTTCTCATAACATTTCCAGCTGGAATCCATAATGTGATTCGGAATCTCTCAGGGTTAGGGGAAAGAGGAGAAAAATGGAAATAAAGAAATTCTGAGTCTTAATATGGCTATTAACCCATTTTAATTGACATTTTACTCATTTGTTGCCATTTTTATCTGTTTACCATCATTTGTGCTATTTCCTTTTAGTTAATTAATTTGCCTTATGATTTCTTCCTTAATTTTATCTATTTTTCTTCCTTGATTTTATTTATTTTTCTTCCTTCACTTTAAATTCTGTTGAAATAATCTGGATTTTCAAATCATAAAATTATCTTATAATTATTTGACTTGTTTCAGAACATAGTTTTCAACAACTGTTTAGTCCTAAATGCTTTTTTTAAGATTTTATTTATTTATTTGAAATAGAACAAGAATGAGAGAGAGAGCACAAGCAGGGGGAAGGGCAGAGGGAGAAGCAGACTCCTACGGAGTGGGGAGCAGGAGGCAGGGAACCCAATGCAGGGAACCCAGTGCGGGGACTCAATCCTAGGACTCTGGGATCATGACCTGCGCCAAAGGCAGATGCTTAACCGACTGAGCCACTCAGGTGACCCCATAAATGCATTTCTAACTAGATTATTTTTGCTCACCATTTATATATATATATATGATTTTTTTTTCCTGTTTTGACTTCCTTATTCTGATTCTTTTGTTTTTTTCCCCCTTTGGCTGGAGTATTTCCTCAAATAATTGTTTTCAGATACAACACTCATGTTACACAATTTGAGTCTTTCTTGTTTATAATAATTTATTATTGCTATGCTTTTGAATTATGGAGACATCACTTTTAATCATATTGCTCTAAACTTTGCTTTATATTCTGTCATTTGATGTTGAAGCTAAGAAGTCCTCCTTTCAAATTTGCACCACATTCTTTCCTTTACTGCCAAGTTCATCTTGAAATTTGTTTGAGATAGTCTTTGGAATACAGATCATGTCAAGATACGTGTGGTGTTAAGATATGTACCTTCTTTCAGTATTGGTGCATTTGCTTGGCATTAATGTGATCCTTTGAATTTGAAGTATCGGGAGTTTCTTCCATACAGGAGCCTATTTGTTTTGTTTTCTTGTATTTTTATCATAAATTCCATTTTCTTCGAGTTTCTGTTTGTACATATTAAATTTTCTATCCTCTATTATAACTTCCAACTTTTATATTTTTGCTCTATATTCAAAATAATTCTTTGTGTTGATTTTTAGTCAATTAAAGTTCTTTTTACCAATGATTTATCTGTGGGGCACCAGGGTGGCCCAGTTGTTAAGTGTCTGCCTTCAGACCAATGATTTACTTGTTATCCAGTACTTCTGCTAAGTTGACTTTTTAAGTGTGCTTCTTACCTACTTTCAACAACTTTTTCTTTTACTCTGCTCCCTTCCCCTAGCAGCTTATTTTTCTATTGTATATATAGAATATTTTCTCAAATCTCACAAAGGTAGGAGGTAAAATTTTCTTCTCTTTTATTGTATTTAGTATGATATGGTGAAGTTCATTGGATCTGATGGCTCAGTTCAGTTCTTGAAATTGTTTCTCTTCAAATATCTTTTCTTTTCTTTCAAAAGATCATAACTCCACAGTTGAAGCAAAGCAGAATGACTCCTGGGTTGGCAGGCAATGACCTACATTATATTCAGTGTATGATTTGTGCCAGTTGCTGTGCCTGGAGACTCTATAATTGGTATAAAATTACTAAAATAGACAAACTCCTGTGACTTACTCACTGACTTGTCTTCTGCTTTCACTACTGTTGAATGGAACTTGGTGCAACTGTTAATGGGAATTAAAGAAGGAAATTTGGGGAAGGCTGAGTATGTACTAAAATTTCTCTAAGTTAAAGACTGGCTTGACTCTCACTTTCCTGGGGCAATCTGCAAGTTAGCTGCGGAATGCTCCTTTTTCTAGCCCTGATAGCCAGTTAAGGAAATGATTGTGAACTGATCTCTTGCTTCCTTAGTACACAGCTGGAATCAAACAGTGCTTAGAACAAAGCAACACATCTTGTATTTGCTTCAGTCTCTGGTGCTCCTACAGGGGGAGGGACATGGTCTCATCTAGTCTTGTATTCAGGTTGTCCTGAGTTACACCTGGGCAACTTCCTCTTTGCCTTCATGGAATTGCTCATTACTCAATCAGTTCAGCCCTCACCTCCACCGTATATTCCAGAATTTCCTCAAATTTTCTTATAGTTTACTCTTTTGCTCTTGGTAGATCTTTTAAAATTTCTTCAGTTAGTTCAATAGTATTCTACGGTAATTTTTTTCAGTTAGTTATGGTTAGCTTTGTGGCTTCAAAGAGTCATTCTGAAACCTTTTCTAGCAAATATATATTGTCCGACATTCCTAACAATTGTTCCTTTTAGCAACTTGTAAATATTTAGACAACTATGTAAAAAGCAAGCCTTATTCTTTTTTAAGAATGTATTTTTATCATGCAGTTAAAATTACAATTACAGTTACGTTTAACCATTTTCAAAATAAGATCAAGTTAGTTTGGCCAGTTAAGAGAACCCAAGACAGATTATACCAAAATTAAGCATACCTGAGAACAAAAAAGGTTTTTAAATACAGCCTGTGTTTTGAAATTAATGAGGGACTAGAGATCTGAATTTACTGTAATCACTAGCAAGTGAGTGGTTACTATAGTAACAGAGATAAACTGATCCAGGTTGAGAGGAAAATATTTGCAGCTGGACCAATCAAAAGAATTGTTTTTGTGTGGCATTTCCTGCCATCTCCTGTTTATACTCTAAAAGATTGGGGGGGGGCGGCGGGGAAGGACATGTTCTGGGTTTTAGGAAGATGATTGAGTTAAAGGTTTACATGGATATTTTCTAAGATTTATAGCAAACTGTTCTAAATAAAATTGTTAGCCAAGATGTCGTGGAAACCCCTTTACTAAAACTTTGATGTCTACAATAAAATTAAGGTAATACTTCTATCTCACACAATGTTATACGTGAGTTTTATCTCAATAAAACTAGGGAGAGGGAATAAAGTACTTACAGACTTAAAAGGAAAAAAATATACTTGAAGTCTACACAGGCTTTGGCTAAAGACTCAGGAACAGAGAACTGCTGAGCTGATCCTTGAGTATCCACATTAACTGAAGGTCCTTTACCACCAGATTTCTGGAGACCTCAGGAGATGTTTGTACCTAGGTTACTAGTGGAAAAGGACAATGAAGTGAGTTTGTTGACAGAGTTTGCTTATCTCTATTATACAAAGCAGTAAAATCTTATTTTTTATATATTAGAGAATAGTAATTCCCAGTTTATGGATATATGAGCCATATCAAATTACTGTATGGGATTTATAAATCTGCATGCATACTTACAGTTATCTTAGAGCAAATGAGTAACATTTCTTACGCATACATGAGCACATTTTCAAAGATATATAAATGTAATTGATAACATATTTAAATGCTCATGAATTTCAAGTAGTTTTATATGACTATGTCAGATATTGATACTCAGAATATCACAGTATGAATACAGATGGTTGGATAACTCTGTATTTGTGTGTGTGTGTGTGTGTGTGTTCTCTTTTGGTTCCAAGATGTCTTCATGCTCAAAAACGAAGACCCACCACTTGAGACAATGAGACTATGCTGTGACATAAGAGATCATCCCCTCAGGGATGGGTCTTACTGAAAATCATTTATGTTGTGATTTAACTGCAACTCTCTGGCCAAATCGCATTTCCATGTAACCATACCCTTTAAATCATTGCTTGAAGGAAGGAACACTTGAGGATTTGATCAAATTTATGGGAGATAAAAGGGGTAGAAATTACCTAGTAGTTAAACACTCATGAGCAACTCAAATTAAACCATTGAGACTGTCTCTCGGAAAGTATACCCCACCAAACACCATGACAGATATTTCAGTTGAGAACTGTGAAGCCCATCTTTTGTGATTCTAGAAACTACTTTTTTTCTTTAAGTTGTATATACACATTTTTTTACCCTTTATTCATTTCCTTGTATTTGCTTTCCTTTTCCTACCAACCATCTTTTCAACTCATTTTCTCAGTACTGACCAACGTGCACCTTTTCTAGAAGCTTTAACACAGAGGCTAAGAATCCATAGGTAGTAGGGAAGCAAGTAGAATCTGTATTACTATGAAAACACTTTGTCAGGTATTCTGAATATATACTGATACTTTGATATTTCTTTTAAGCAATGATAGTATTTTGCTGAATTATTATTTATAATTTTAATTCTGCTTTTACCTTCTTATATAAGTAAAGTATCATGTAATTAACAGTGAAACTTGGCCATATTTGCCATATTAGTCAGATTTTTTCATGCTGGTTCCAGAATGATAGTAGACGAGGCTTGAATGGCATTTTGTTTGTTGTCGATGCTATTGTAATGACAGTCATTCCTGAGCCATGAGCAGTAGTTTATAAAAGCATGCAGAGCAGAGAGATAATTTTCTTTCCTTGTTTGTTCAGTTATAACTAATGATGAGTAAGACATGCCACTTTTTGTCCAGAATACTTTTCATATTTTAACAACTACGAATTTACAAACCTCTTAAATATATTTTACTTTCTCAAAGAGTGCTGGAAAAAGAAGTCATATTGCTTCAAATATGCCAGGCTTCATGTGTAGCACATCTATTGCCATAACTTGTACAATGGTTATAACTAGAATCTCAGTCAGTCCTTGAGTCCAGATTTGGCCCACATCTTTTCCATTGACCTGTCTTAACATTCATCTGTCTAAGTTAACACCTAATACGGGGTCAATAAACACTCACTTAAATGAATAAATAAATTAATATAATAGATTTTAAAAGACCGTCAAAGAACTAATCTGAACTTCATCTAGTTTGACTCTAAACTGAAGGATGGCTTTTGCTAAATTATTTTTTTTTATGATCTGTCAATGGGTACTTCCTCATGATCATTATGGATTCATGCACTCAAGAACAGAAGATGAGTAAGAATGAGATCCTAAATTTATTTTTCTTTGTTTTTTAGAAGAGAGAGAGTGTGTGTGTGTGTGTGTGTGTGTGTGTGTGTGTGTGTGTGTGTGTTTGCAGTGGGGGAAGGAGCAGAGGGAGAGAGAGAGAGAATCTTAAGCAGTCTCCGTGCCCAGTATGAAGTCTAGCGTAGGGCTTGATCTCACAACCCAGAGATCCTGACATGAACAGAAATCAAGAGTTGAATGCTTAACCAAGTCAGGTGCCCTTAAATTAAAATTTCTAAGTTGACCAAAATAACCTTCTGCCCAGATACTCAGAAGGATCACATCCTTTACTTCTTAACTAGTACAACAATATCCATTTCCTCAATTACTATGTTTTTAGCATTTGCTCCTCCACTGATCACCTGCTCATATTATGAAATCAGTCTTTTGTGTTTCTTAAGCTGTATTTTATTTGACCACCATTTTTAAAATATAGCTTTTCCTCTAAACTTCATTGAGATAACATTTGTAAGTTTAAGGTATATAATGTGATCACTTGATATATGCAAATATTTCATAATGATTACCACAACAAGGTCCATTAATATATACTTCACCTCACAGTTTGCTTGTTGTTCTTGTTGTTGGTTTTGGTGATGAGAACATTGAAGATGTACTTTCTTAGCAACTGTCAAGTATATAATACAGTATTGTTATCTATACTCACCATGCCATATATTACATTCCTAGATCTCACCCATCTTATAACTGAAAGTTTATATCCTTTGATCAGCATCTCCCATTACGTCCAATCCCACTCCTGGCAACCACCAATCTACTCTGTTTCCACAAGTATGGCTTTTCTAGATTCCACATATAAGTAAGATCATGCAGCATTTGCTTTTCTTTGACTTATCTCACTTAGCATTGCAACCTCAAGTTTACTCCATTTTGTCACTAATGGTAAGATTTCTTTTTTTTTTTTTTTTAAGATTTTATTTATTTATTTGAGAGAGAGACACAGAGGGAGGGGGAAAAGCAGACTCTCTGCTGAAGCAGGGAGCCCGATGAGGGGCTCGATCCCAGGACTCTGGGATCATAATCTGAGCGGAAGGCAGCAGCTTAACTAACTGAGCCACCCAAGCGCCCCCAAGTTCCTTTTTTATGGCTGAAAATATCCCATTGTATATCACATTTTCTTTATCATTCATCTGTCAGAAGAGACTTAAATAATCCATGCCTTGAGTACTGTAAATAATGTTTCAGTGAACAAAGGGTGCAGATATCTTTTTGAGACAATGATTTTATTTCCTTTGGATGTATACCCAGAAATAAGAATGCTAGATCATATGGTAGTTTTTTTTATTATTTTGTTTTTGTTTTTGTTTTAATTCTTTAAAGACCTCCATAGTGTTTTTGACAGTGGCTTTACTAATTTACACTCCCATCACCATTGCATAAGTGTGCCCTTTTCTCCATGTCTTCAATTTCTTGTCTTTTTGATAATAGCTATTCTAACAGGTATGAGGTGATACTTTATTTTGGCTTTGATTTGCGTATCCCTGATAATTAGTGATGTTGAGGTCCTTTTCATGTACTTACTGGCCATTTGTATGTCATGTTTGGAAGATGAAAAAATTGTTCGCCCATTTTTAAAAATTGAATTACTATTATTATTACTATTATAGCTACTTCTACTACTGAATTATAGGAGTCCCTTTTATTTTTTGGATATTGAAATATCAGATAAATGATTTGAAAACATTTTATTCCATTCTTGCCTTTTCATTTTGTTGATTGTTTCTTCGTTGTGCAGAAGATTTGTTGCTTAATTTACCTTTTAGTCTCCACAATCATCATCTTTGAATAAGCATGAGGACTATAGTCTTACAACCGTGACCCTGGAAATATCATTTAGGATTAATTTCCTTCCATATTAAAACATTCGTTGATGAGCTGCCCAGTGGAAAAAAGTTTCATTCTCTTACAGGCTTTAGCCCCACCCAGCTGATCTTTTGTATACAGAAATGTGAATGAGAACTTCCAATACCAAGTTACTAAAAGCATCTCTGCAGCCTTGCCTATGCCTTCACTTAGCCCATTTTACTTTTCACTGCAGCCTCTCTGAGATGGAGTTAGTGCTGCTGTAATGACAGTAAGGCAGCAAGATATCGTCAAGAAAAAACAACTCTAAAATCCATCCATCCTGTTGAAGTCAATTGCCTAGAAAAGGCATGAATACAGAAATTTAGAGAGTCAGCTCTGCATGTTTTATCTCTTTTGGATTTCCAAGTGAGAATAATCACCAGAAAGCCTGAAGTTACCACTGATTATAATACAGTGATTTTTTTTTCTGTCTTCTATGATTTTTAAAACTTCAGTAGTGTGAACTTTGACTTACATAGCTCTTTAAGAATTTTGCAATGTCAACTGTGAAGTTTGAGCTGGATTATCTTTCTCCTGAAGGCTTCAGACATGAGCATGCTTCCAACCCAGAATTTACACTAACCTGTTTGACCGAACTCTCTGATGATTCTAGTCAACTGGAACTTCAGCATGCCAATTCTGTCCCCACTGGTAAGCTAAACTTTAGATTGATATTTTTGTGTATCTTACATCTGTATTTTCTTTAATGTCATATATGTTACAAATAAATCTTGATGTCACCTACTTTGTGGTGGTAAAACTGATGTCAATTTTAGTTTCATCAGTTGTTTTCCCTCAAAATATATAAATAAGTTTCTACAAAAAGAACAGAACATTGCCCCAGTAGAGTGAAATGCCAGAAAACAAATTTAAGGGACACAGAAAAATATTAATAGTGAAGTAGATTTTGTTTTTCTGAACTCAAGTCTATCAAGTCTTAGTTTTTTTTGGGGATGATTGATAAAATCAGGGATTGTATCCATAAACTGCAGAAAAAGTCCTGCCGTCTTTCATTCATCTCTTCTATTTCAGTTTCCTTTTATATAATTATATGAAGGATAATATGTTTTCTTTACCTTCTCATTAAGAACAAAAAAAATATTCCTTTTTCTTATGTTATTTTATGACCTATTTAAATTCTATATGAGCTGACAATGCTGACAGACTTCAATGTGAAAATAGTATTTTTTTATATCTGTGGGTGGTACTTACTTATCCAGCATCCAACAATTTTTAATTTAGCACCGCAGTTTTGAGGAAACAATGCTATATACTAATAGTCTGCATACATTAAGAAATTCTGTGGGTTTGGATTATAGTGAACAGCTATGAGATGTCAATAATGAATTAGTTGTGCTTTGTAGAAAAAAAGTATAATAAATAAATATATTAAATAAATACTGTTCTAAAGGAAAATGCCGTTATGAGCTAGTTGTTTATCTTTCCTCATAAAAAAGACAGTACAATGAGAAAAGGAAAAGTTAAGCAAAGTCTTTATAGCTCTGGATGTTACATACAGGTCATTAATCTTTGTCCAATGAAAAAGAACTTGTAGAAATAACAAATTCTAGTTTGCAACCAGAGGAGTCTTCTAAGAAAACTTGGCATATTTATTTATTTTGAGATGAAAAGAAGTTTTGAAAAGAAGTTTTATGTGACTCCCAACCAATTGTTGAATTGTTGTCCGTACACTCTTGTTTTATATGACTTGTTTTATAATATGGGAAGTTCTATAATCAGGAGATATGACAACTTTTTAAAATTTTCTTTCACCCATACCATTATTTCTCTTTCTTAAATTGAAAGCCTTACTGGATATTGAACATACAGTTTCATAAATGGAAAAATCGAGAGTTTTTTTGTTGTTTGTTTATTTGTTGTTGTTGTTTTACAAATGAACAGTACAGTATAGTAGACTTAGACAGGAAAAAGACACATTACTTATTTTACATGTACCAGTTTAGTCATGGTTTAAATACCCATGTTCTTTTCACCATGTTTTTGTCTTCTAGTTGTCTCTGTTCCAGTTACCACATCTAGTCCAATAAATTCAACTGCTGTCTTTCTAAAACTGGCATTACACAGCTAGAGCTTAAGTTTGAACTCTTCCCCAGTGCCTGGAAGACACTTTCACCTCAATATCCTTGGTGGTGCCTCAAATTCAACACAAATAAACTAAACTCCCTAAAAATGCCTCCTCCTTCTTACATTCTTATTTTTGTCAATATCCCCTGAGTCACAGACATTCCTTAACATGTGTTGCAATATAAAGTACAAGGTTATTTCTATGCATATTAGTTTAATATAGGTCTTCTTTACTTCTTTGTCCATCACTATGAGCCAGTACTAAACAGGGTGCCTGGCAAAAAAGGTTCTTTATATCTTGACTCATTGACTGCCTGGCTGAGAGACTGAAATCTTGGCCCTCTTCATTTCCCTAGTTCATGCACCTGTTTAGTCTTCTATCTCATCTCAACTTCAGGTTTTCCAAAACAAGCTTCTTGTCTATTGATAGCCTCCTAAGCACAAGTCTGACTTATTCCCACCTTTGTTTACAGTCTCTGTTAAGTGTACATGACCTTGTTCTAAACCTGGTGCTCTAGGATCTAAATCTTTTTCTCCGCAGAACTTTGCCAGTTTCATGTAACCTACTTGTATCCTACAAGAATGATTTACACTTTTCAATTACTGTTTGCGTTATTTTTTTCAAAATAATTTCTAATAAATGTTTCTCCTTCTTCTACTTCTGAAGGTTTCACTGAGAAAAAAGATATATCATCTTCTTCTTAAATGCCTGTGGTTGACTCTTTATATAAAGGAATATTTCCTATGCCTAATTTCTACAAAAAGTTTGTCCTATATATGAAAGCATTCATATTCTGGATTTTGTTGTTACAAATACATATGTCCATGGCTTCTCTTCCATTAGATGATTTTTCTTGAAGGTAACTGCCTTTTCACAATTGTTTTTGCCTATAAATCATGAGCATGTCATAAATGTGATCGAGTGACTAAATTTTAAGTGTAGTTTATCTTTTAATTCATTTCCTTTCATAGGGAATACTTGTTCAAGTCAGGTTATACATGCATTTTACCTGCCAAAATACTATGTGGAAATTATACACAATTTTTTTTTTTTTGATGATACCATCATATAGGATATTACCAGTGGGGAATTTGTCCTTCATTTAAAAATTTTATGGTGCATTGGTCATCTTAAAATCTACATTGTATGCTAGATCTTTTCCTCTATATTCAAGAGAGTCAAGTTGTATTCACTTAAAATATAATAATTGAAAAAATAATATATATATATATTCATTGAATATTTATGACTGAGAGTTTTGCTTGGAGTGTCTATATGAAAATGAAAATGAGGTATTAGTAGAAACATCTTGGTTGTGTGACACTATGTTTTTAACATACATAAGCACATATCCCCAACATGGGAAAATAAAATACAATAGGAGAATGTTAGTCCATAGAGAGTTGAGCAGATATGTCTAAAAAGAAATGTGTTCCATTGTTAGCAAAAACAGTATTTATGACTTTTATTTACATAATAACTTGAAGATAATTCATACTTTCAGAATCTGACTAGTTCTCATAAGACCTCTATGAGTTAGAGTTCATTTATCTTGAACTTTATTAAATAAGAGAATTCAAAGGCCAGAAAAGGTAATGTAATCGGACCTACAAAACACATATACATATCTAATGTGTGCCTATGTCAGTGGGGAGTGTGGTGGCAAAGACAGAGATAAGTTGAGTTGCTCTTAATCTGCTTTCTGCCTCTAAACTTAGTGTTCTTTTTTTTTCTCAGCATTGCATGGAAATTATGATTAAAAACAGTCCCATGGGATAAAAATGCTTCTTTAGGTTTCAGAAGTGTATTTCATCAGTAATCAGTAATGAGATTATAAATATCATTCCCAGATTCCGGAATGTGCTTTAAATGACTCTTTTAAGATTATGAACATCTCACATTCAGGATCATCATTTTCACCATTGTGATATTAATGATAAGCACATATATATCATTTCCTATATATCAAGCAGTGCTGTGAATGTTCTATATATGTACACATGCAGAGATGTACATACATTTGTGTACATATGTTTTATATGTACACATATGTCAATATATATATATTTATCCCTGTCAAATAGGTAATAATAACTTCCATCACAACACAGTCTAACATATATTCAAGAATGTAGTGATTCAGCTTTTTAAAATTTGTTAATTTCATTTAATCTAGAATTTTGTATATTCTTTAGACCCTAAAATCCTTTTACATAGAACATTTCCTAACATCCTCTAAGACCTGCTTTGGAGATTTGGTGTTAAAGAAATGAATTACGCAATGCTAGTGAAGTAACTGGAGAACTCTAATAAAAAGTCAAGATAAGGTCCTGCTCAGTCACCAACAAGCAGTGTCACTTGGGGCAAAGTTTTAACATCCCTCCTGGGTGATTTTTCTAATCTCTAAAATGTCTAGAGTAGATTAGTTGATTTTAAAGGCCACCGACAGCTATAAAAAAAGCTTAATGAAAATAATTAGATGTAGAGCATTTCCAATGCACATCATTAAGCTAGATTAAGACCAGAATATAAAGAAGGGTAAAGACAAAGCCTCTGTTTACATATAATTTATAACAATAATAATGAAAGTCAGCTTATGCAAAGAATTTGATAATTTATGGAGTTCTTTTAAATTTGACTTGTACAATCCTTCTGTAGATCAAATCGTTTTATTACTCCCATTTTGGTAAACGAAGAAACTGCATATTAGTGATATTTTACAGTGAAATTTTAGTAAGTGATAAACCAACGTGGACACAGATTTTTTCCAATTCCAAGTGTTATTGCTACTACGCTAGTACAAGTGTGAATACCGGCCTTACTAGTTACCCTGCTGCTATGGCAATAGGGAAGATGACAAAAACAGCATTTACTGTTTTATTGACAATACCATATACTTGAATGGAATAGTCTCATTTTACTCTCCTAATGTTTTAAAGCATGAAGAAGTAAAATATTAATGTAATTGTCCATCGTATTTCAAATATAGAGCTATAGATCACTAATTTACATACCAATTTGCTATTTTCAATTCAGAATGATTGAATTGAAATCTTTTTAAGATATTTAGAATAACTTAATAACCTAAGTGAGACTATTTGGTGTATAGAAATGTTAATAAGCTGATTTTAAATACTATGTTAATTTTGAATGTGTCCACTGAGCCACCCCGGGGGCCCCCAAATACCATATTCTTAATAAAGTGTTACACTATCCACTAGTAGCCAGAGGAATCAATATAAACATTTATAAACATTACCTATCCCCATTAAACCACATGATCACAACACATACACACATTTAGTATGTAATTAGTATGTATGTAGTAATTCTCTGAGAATTTGACTATATTCGTCTTCCTGGATAGGTCTTGGAACCTAGAAATGACTGACCACTCTGCAGCCGTTACAGCTGTGCTAAGGTCAGCATAAAAAAAGAAAATCTTCATCATCCTGGGTGATTTGGGACTTTATGGAGTGGGCTTTGCACTGGTTATTTCTTTGTCTCAGGAAGTGAAGAACATGGTTTCTAAGGACATGCGAGGAGACCAAAAAAATAGATTCTGTTCTGTGACCTTGGAATGGAGGGTGAACATTCAGCTAGTTGCAGCCCAGAAGACCATCTCTGACCAAAAAGTAAAGGACCTGAGTGGCCTTTTTTGCTTAGTTAGAAGGAATTAGAGGTCCTAACTTCTTAAGATGCTTAGAATGATGACCCGTTGCCACATGTCTAGTGAGTTTATAATGCTGCCATCATCCGCTATTTATATCTATTAGTCGTCTACTCTGTTCCTAGCTCTCTGCCACTAAGAAATGTCAAGTATCTGGATGGTCCAGCGCCTGCTCTAACTCACTCTCTAAATCTAGTTATGAAAAAAAAAACTGTGTATGTGATTGAAATAGGTAACTCTTTCTTCCTGTCAGTCTCATTCAGGGCAGGAATCAGCTGGAGAATAGTGCTTTAGCAGGGTGGTTTCCAAACCCTAAATATAGTCCATGGAGCATTTCCATTAGAATCACCAGAATACTTGCGATTCCTGGGGATTCTAGGGTCCCATCCCAGATAATTTATATGTAAACTCTGTGGATACAATCAAGGAATCTAGATTTTAGAAATACCTCATTATGTTCATACACACTAAAGTTTGAAAATCCGTGCTTTGGTTAAGTGTCATTATAGGAGGACTAGCAAGAGCTTTCTACAGTGATCCTGATATTATGGCACTTGTTTCAGATAATTTCTCATCATTGTAATCTACAGCCAACTATAGCTTTTTTGTCAACAAGCTTTTATACTAAGGTTGTTAATCCATTGACATAATTGAAAGAGTGTTTTCCTTTTTCTTATATTTGCATATTACCCTCAGATAAATTCAGATCAAATGCTTCCAAAGAGCCCTCCCTCTCATTCTTTATATAAAACATCTAATTTTCCCTGTATTGGATGCCCAGAGTATCCATTTCTGTGGCATTGATATCAATGTTAAATGTTTATTTTTTGCATTTAATCTTGCATTTAAATGTTTTACTGTTAAATTTTGGATATAGCTTTCAGCTTTCAGTGCAGTTTTATCAAATAGAGCATAAACTCCCACAGGATAAGAGATATCTTGTACTTCCCTTCAGTCCCCTTAAGGAGAGACCACCAGAGAGCTCTATGAACTGAGGAGCTGAATTGCTTATTTCTAATATGACTTTACAAAGATGGGCCAATTGATAGAAGCCTTCACTTCCTTTGTGGAATTTTTAATATAACTCTGATCTCTTAATGGCTCTGCCTAGGGGCCTTCAACTCATCCTGTCTTAAGAAGAACAATCTAAGTTCATATAATATGCATACTTTGGCTGCCATGGTAAAATGAAAAGTTAATGCTAATGTGATGTTGTAAAATGAAATAACCCCAACAACCATCATTTCTTTAAATGCCTGCTGAAGATATTCTACTAGGAATTGGGTACATCTATTATAATTCAAAATGATAAATTAAAAAATGGCCTTTCTGATAACAAACAGGGTGTGCTAATGGAAGTATTGATAAGTGACCATTGCATACTATGTAATACCTTGTGGAGTTGACTAAACTAGATGGAGATAGAGATTAACACAAATACATAGATTTATCTCCTCAAAGGAAACATGTCTTCCTGATAGCAGATGAACGAATATTACTCTGTTTGTTTGTTTGTTTGTTTGTTTGTTTTAGAATAGGCCTCAGTACCTTAGTTTATACAGCACTTCGTACAGAAAATCAAGGATTGTGGTGAAATGTTTATTATGAGATTCTCAGGTTGGCATGGTGAAATACAGCCACAGTCTTTATTCATAAAGCTCTTTCTGGGAAGCAGTTTACGAAGGGCTCTCTGTAAAATAATGGGTGAGTTATCTTAGGGTATAAAATCAGATATGCTACTGATAATTTATAACCGGTTATAGAAAAGGTACTTAACTTGCAAGCATTATTCTCTTATAAAGTACAATAGATTCTAGAATCTAGAAATCACTATAACAGCTTGATAAGATTTTAAGCTAAGTTTTCAGGAGGAAAAAAAAAATCATAGAACGTGCTGATTATCAGCATGAAAAGATAAATAGCGGCTGCTGACTCCAGAGTCATGTTGCTTCTGCTGAGACTGCAAAGCTTTCCCCTCTGCTCTAACCCCAGAGTACACCGAAAATCATTGAGTAAACAGGAAGAAGACACAGCAATACCCCTCTAGCCCAACCCTCTACCGTGATTGGTTTCTTCCTGAGTCACAGCTGAACTTCTGCTCTGGAGTGGAAAGAGCTTCACGAGAGAGGCACTGGCCAAGAATAGTCAGTGGGTGAACCCAGCCAGAGAAAGACACTCCAAACCTGTTTCCTTAGTTGCAAACAGGGGACTTGCAGAGTACATTCTCTGAACCTCTTTCAAAGATTCTCTGATTTAATTTTATAGGCATTTACTTAAAAAAAGGGTGGGGGGCCCTATCGGGAGGGTCCAGCAAATTCTGTAAGTCACCATAATTTCTGATTGCTTTACTGCTTAAAATAAATTTGCACACTGGGAAAACTCATCAATGCCTTCTGATACCCCAGCTTCCTATGGCTGTGTATGGTCTCATGCATCACTGTTGGGCTTTTTCAAAGCTCATTGTGCTACATAACATGGGGATACTTTTCATGTCCTCAAGAATGTTGGAAAAACCACTGCTTGGTCTCTTGAGTCAGCTGTGGTAGATCCTATTATTCAGAGTGGTGTTTTGCTTATTTTTAGATGACCAATGAACTACTTACATTTCCCATGTTTGTATCGTATTTTCACATCCTTAACTTTCAGCTTTCATTTTGCTTGTCCTTTGCTTTTTCCTGCTGTATAATTTGAGTTCTCAAAAGCTAAATATACTCATTTGTGTTCTCTGAAAATTCTATATAGAAAATTCCTGCTCTAAGTTATGAGTAGAAAAATATATAAACTACAAATATAATCTTAGATTTAATGTTCCTACATTCTACTTTTTATAAGTTAATCCAGAAGACTGTGGCATTTATTTTTACAGTTTTTTGAGCTGCACATTTTAACTGAACACTGACTGATTGCTATAGAAGGAGTTGTCTACATAAGAATATACCCTATAAAATAATCCAGTATCTTCATGTAAATTAAAATTGCTATTCTGTATAAACAACCACAGAGAGGTAATTGCTTAGACCCTAGTCAAGCTAGAATTCAGAGGTTGCTCTGTTACAATTTAGTTGTGTGATTTCTGTCAATCAGAAAATTCAGTGAATATCTGTATGTTTCTATTTCCTGATACATAGTAAGGGTATGCAAATCTCTACCTCACAGAGTAGTTAAGAATATTAAGTGAAACAACGATAAAACATTCAGCAAAATAATAGTAAATATCTAGGAAATGCTGTTATTCTAAGTATATATTATTGGATAGCTATATTACAATAGTATTCCAGAATGTGATGATTGACCATGTTCTGGTGATTACAGTCCATATGAGGCAAATCGCAGAATCTATGTAAGGCAAACTGAGCTGCTAAGATTCAAGTACAGTTGTCCACAGGAACACATGACTGTGCAGAGAATAGAAGTCACAAACTTCAGGAGCATTTGTTTTATTTGCTAAATTATCCCATTAATGCTTAATATTAAAATAAAGGTGGGTTTGGTAGGATGTAGAATAACTACCTAAATTAATTTTTGTAATCAAATACCAGACTGCAAAGAAAACTGTTCTCCTAGAGATGTGTGTGAGCACTCACTTTTCTCTAACAGGAGAGACATTTCTAGGGGAAAATTTGTGAGGCACTGGAAAGAAAACAGGTGTTGGTTGCATGAGAACCCTGGTGTCAGTTGGCTGCTTGGTCAGTGATGTCTCATAATGCCGGAGGGTGCTCAGTGCATTTGGTGAGGCCAGGAGTCTGTCCTGGATCCAGTGAGGCTCTGCTAGTTTTAGCACTGACATCCTGAATCAGTGTTCTCTTCTCAGGGTGTCATTGGTTTTCGAAAGCAACTGGGAATTTTACTTTACTTCATTGAGAGTTGGGAATGGTAAACTTTTTTGTGTGTGCTCGAAATTAAACTTCTGTATTTTGTTCCCACTCCAGATAAAAGTAGGCAGAGGTAAAGTCTTCCCTGTGTTCATCTTTAAAAGATTATCTAGCCTTTAGAGGTGAGATGCCTTATCTGAACATTGAATAGTGCCCTGAGCAAGGAGGCGGAGATATTAGAGACAATCATGTATTATCTAGATTAACTTGACTAACCTCATAGATGGGAAGAGATAGATTCACAGGCTTCTCTTATATGAGAATGTGAGAGTGAGGTCAAAAAAGCATGATGAGTAGCTTGCCTAATATTACACAGATGATTTGATATAGAGGTCAGTCTGTAATTTTCTCCATCCTGTATTGTCAGGCCCTCATGTGTCTTCTAACTCCCCTGGGTCATCATGATAAAGGATGGCTGGACTTTGCCATATAGAATACCTCTTGCTATGACTCACACATAGATTTTAGAGCTTGCGAAGGTTACTTAATATTTCTCTGCCTATTCTTAGTGGGATACCCGCTTCATAGAATTGAGCATGGGATTGAGAAAATATTTGAAAAAAATGCCTTCTGGAGGGACAGGGTTTAGAATGTATATTTAATGGATATGAGATGTCTCCTCTTTTCCTGCTTCTAGCATTCTGCCTACTCTATTACTCGCTTGTGTCTTCTCAACTCAAAAATTGTTGGTCTGTTCATATGAGTTTCTGTGACGACTGAGGTAATAAATCTAAAGTCAAAGTGTTCTACAAATACACACATCACTGTGACTTTTCTAATTAATTCTTGCAGCCACATGATTTTTAAATCAAACTTTCTTGAAAGTGATTTATGATTAATTTTTAAAAAAATTAAAGATCTGGGGCTATTGGTCTAAATGTCTCTTGTAATGTAAGAACTCTGATCTCATCATTCATCAGCTTATTTTTCATTACCACTGAAGAAATTATCATTCCCCTCTATCTGTCCTGCTGATATTTTCTTCAGAATCCTTATCTGATGCCAGAGTAGTTAAGTACAATTCAGTGTCTCATAGTTCTTCTTTGCCACTGAATATTTGGCTCTCATCAGTCATATTTCAGAATTTAGGCTCCATTTCCAAGGCCACTGTGGAGAAAAGTCTCAAAACAAAAGCATGTAAAGAAGTGAGTTCTGTAGTAGATCCAAGAGCATGGATTTTAGAAGTCACCCGATACATATAAATGCTATGTATTTTGTAATTTCTGGCAAAAACACAATAATCACAGAGAGTTTGGTCATTTTTTGTGTTGTTTTGCCTTGGAAGCCTAATGAAACTTTTCTCAGGAATTTGTCTTATAACCTTATCATAGTTACCCTTTAAATGATTAATTGTTAAAAAATAAAGTTCCATTAGCTCCAACATATGCAGATACTTTAAAATTTGAGTTAAAAGGGGCATTTTATGACAGACAAATGGTGAGGAGAATAAGTGGAATTAATGGGAGTTCAAATGTATACATTGTTTATTACCTATGGGTCAACAATATAACATAAGACCTGCTAAAATGTAAGACATTGTACAGGTTAGGAATTAGGGGCAACTGGGTGTCTCAGTCAGTTAAGTGTCCAACTCTTGATTTTGGCCTAGGTCATGATCTTAGGGTCTTGAGATAAACCCCACATCAGGCTCTGGGCTCAGCAGTTAGTCTGCTTGAAACTCTCTCTCCCTTTCCTCTTCCCCACATTCTTTCTATCACTCTCTCTGTCTCTCAAATAAATAAATCTTCAGGAAAAAAAAAAAAGTTAGGAATTACTTAAAAGGAGACTAAAACATGGAGTCTGCTCCTAGTGTTAGAGAGGACATTCATTCATTACATTAATATTTACTGAGTAACCATATATACAATGTACCTATACACATACATACAAAATAGTTTTGTAATATATATACAACCTATTTTGGTACACACCATCAATGTATTTACCGTGTGAGCACAGCTGATATCAACTCTGTTCTCCCTAATATCCCAGCACTCAGTGGCATCCCTCGTCCCATTCTCATCTGTGAGTGCCCCGTAGTAAGTAAGGTCATTCTTTCAGTCTTAGGTTTGTGTTCTCATCTCATCCTGAATGTCGTCAGTGTTAGAATCTTTAGTGATAGATGCTTGCAAAGAAGGAATAGGCAGCCATGGACAAAAGGAGAGTCTGCATGGAGAATTTTGCAATATATTCTCTATGTAAATATGTCCATGTCAAGTTTAATTTTAGTCTTTAGTTTTCTGAAAGTTAAGCTAGGAAAGAGTCTTCTCCATGGCTATAAGCCATGTTTCAATGTTTCTGTCAGAATATCTGTTGATTTGTGTTAGTCTTCCCCTACTGTTTCTTTCTATTGTACATCCTCATGGGTCTTGGTCACCATTTTAATCCTCACCCATACGAGACTCCTCATCCCCCACAAATATCACATTATGTTCTGCATCCTCTGTCCCCATGTCATCTCACTCAACCCACCTGGTAGAGCATCTGTGCCTTTTGTGTAACTCCAGCCTTTGTAATACAGAATACCCTCATCAAATTATGGGAACCATCACAAATGACTGGTTAATGAGCAGTGTTCTTCTAGTGAAAGTGGCAGGTATCAGAGAACAATAAGGGATTTAGGATGGTTCTGGAAAGTCAAAATAGAATTTTAATATTGTACCTCAGTCACATGATGAATTAATTAAATCTTGCTAAGCTCTAACACAGGATATTATACTGTTTCTTAGTGTAAGAGTTTTCTGCCATGCAGTAAACTTTGGAATTTAAGTCTTATAGCTCACAGAAGTTGCTTGTAAATTGGAGCTGATCACTCAGGGGAAAAAAGAGGCAACTATTCATTGTAGCACATGCCAAAGGAAAAATCAATGATAAAGGATATATGTTTTGAACTTCCAGAAGAAATAGATTAATGTAGCTCAACGAGAATAGAAAAGGAAAGAAATTTTAAGCAGGGACAGACTGAAAGAAAGGAGGAAGGCATTCCTAGAAAATGAATTGACATAGATTGACCACAGTATACGGTGTCATAAAGTATTTATTTGTGTGTCTGTGCATTCATGTGTTTCTTTATTTTTTGCCACAATTACTTCCATACTTCTAGTATGAATACTATGGATTTTTCTTAGAGAATCAACCCCGTTTCTACTCTTTATAGTAGGTCATATCGTTTGTGCCCCTACTTTAAGATGTGCCTTAGGCTAGCCTTCCTTCCAATTATTTAGGTTATTGGACTAATGAATTCCTTATGGGATAGTGTTCATTTGATTTGATTCTTGTATCTATTACAGTAGGAATAGTTCTCATTTCTAGTTTTTGGTAAGGGAGTGACAAGAAAAGTCCTGCGTGGCGAGAGTGAAAGATGTATGTTGCACGATAGGGGAAGGTAAATTAAGTATAGGTAGAATAGTAGGCCTCAATGCTAAATGAATAGCATTGACCAGTACAGTTGGTAGACACCTTGCTAATTCTAGGAGACCCGTTTTAGCTTTCCCTACTTTTTAAAGTCAAGGCCTTGGTAACATTAGTCTGGGGCTACAGCCAAACCATCATTCTTAAGGAAGTCTGGAAACTGTGGCCTTAACCTCTGCTCTCAAGGTTCCTGGCTCTATACTCTTTTGCAGTTAAAATAGATAAAAACTAAGCCTCATATAGAAGTTTAATGTGTCCCCAAGGCAACATTGAGATTTTCTCTTCCTCCCATTAAGAGAAATTTTTATTTAATTTGTAGGAGGAGGAGGAAGTGGCTAATCTTAGGCTGTTTACAGAAACTCCTCCAGGGGTCTCAGAGTGGCCTAGCCTGTCTGGTTTGTTCTATTTCAGGGTGGAATCCATGTGGGTCCTTCATGTTCCTGTTTTTCATTTTATGCAGGGATCAGACCTAGGCGTAAATTTGTACGTGCATAACCACTGAGAGATGTCATGTTTAACCATCTGGTTAGAAAGTGGGCTAAAGATTCTTCTTCTCTGAGAAGCTGTGGCTACAGAAATGATTGATTTTTTTTTTAATGATTTTATTTATTTATTTAACAGACAGCGATCACAGGCAGGCAAAGAGGCAAGTAGAAAGAGAGAGAGGGAAGCAGGCTTCCTGCTGAGCAGAGAGCCTGGTGCGGGACTTGATCCCAGGACCCTGAGATCATGACTTGAGCCAAAGGCAGAGGCTTAGCCCACTGAGCACCCAGGTGCCTCAGAAGTTGTTGATATTAATGACTTCCTGCGTTTCTATATATTCAGATTACCATAGGAGTTAAAAGTCAATATGGATTTTATCTTCCTTAGATGAAGAAATGGATTTTTTTTTTTTCGGTAAATGGTTTTAGGACAAAATATATTAGGCCTGTCTTGGCAGTTATGGTGTATAACAGTTGCAGTAGAACCCATTTCCCCCTTGTTTATGGGAACTGTTAACAGTTTCTTCTAAGAAACCTTACTTTGTCACATTCTAATCATGATGTTAATGGATAAAACTCTCTCAGAGTGCTTGACTTATGACCATAGAGTATCCTACGGATTTAGAAGGGAAAATAAGCCTGTCCAATCATAGTGGAATTTAAGACCTTAGTTAGAAATACTCAGCTTGGGAAAAGGATATGAGGCTGGTACTGAGCCTTGGGCAAATATAAGGCGAGAACCTGGTGTTATCAGCGACTATCTGTGGAGACTAATGATAGAGAAAACCCAGAGGAAGCAGAGCCACAAGAATGGCATTACTATAAAGTTAGAGTATGAATCAGGTTCTAACTGAAGCTAATCTGAACCTGGAGCTCAGTCAAATTAAGTCCATTATGTTTTCCTAAGCCAGTTTATATCAGGATTTATTTAGCTATTTTAGTCTGGTGCTACAGGAAATATTTTCTCCCTCTGCCTCTTCCCTTTGAAACCTCTTTCTTTTTCATTAAAATTTCTCTCAAGTATACTTCAAGTATTTCTTCCTCTTTGGAGCTTTTTTTTTTTTTTGACACAGCTTGGGAGTTTGTTATTCTGTTACAATCTTTATCATGAAAAACAGTGATATATTTGCTTATCTGTATCTCTCATGGTGAAAATTACTATAATTCATTTCACATTTATTCTATGTTACATTTTATTAAGCTTTGGGATATGGGGCTGAACAAGACAAACATTGTGTGTGCACTGTGTAAGGGCTTTTCTTATATACAACAGACGCTTGCAAAATACTGAATTAGTATGCAATTCAAAACATTCATTTCTGAATCTTTTTTGACTAACATCACTCCACGAAGATCTTAAATCTTCTGAATATCCACCATTGCCTTTATTTCTTAACATTTTGAGAGCTGATGCTTCAGTTTCAAAAGACATATATCTCAGATCTTCAAAGAGTTCCCAAATCAAAACTGCAGAAATATTTACCAAAGCAGATAAAATTCCCTGTGAATCATAATGTCCTTAAAAGTTAAATTTATAACACCATGTAGACACAGTCCATGCTTGCCATCTTTTTAATTTTCACTATCATTTTATTGTTTATGTTGTTAAAAAAAATTACAGTGACTAGAGAACTAATTTAAATGGTTTAAAAAATACTTTTTCTTATTTCCATACACAGCAGACTATAGATTGTGTTCAAGTGATAGATCAACACTGAATTTGACAATTAACTCTTAAGAGCATCTAAAGCTATTCTGCCCAGGCCAAGAACCAAGAAGGTATTATATATATTGGCTTTATTTTTTAATGTAACCTACTATCTTCAGTTGGACTTTTATCCTGCCTTATGCCAGGGTCTGTTTTTTCAAAAGAAATGTTTGCGTATATGACTTTTCAAGAGTTGTCATTTACTTAAATGGTGAATGAAGAAAAGATGAGGAGAGAAAAATACCATGCGTTCGTGCTGGCTTTGATCTAAATCTAAATGACTCATACTATTCAATTTTGCAAGTTAATAAATCACAAGTGGAATTATATTGTGTATTTTCAATGTGGTCAAGATTATAAATTCCATGAATTTCAAGTTCATAAATACCATTCAGTGAAATTCTTAAGATACTTGAAGGGATAAAGATTTGTATATTCAAACTATGTAAATAAAATATATCAATAAATATTTATAGTATATTTTTTAGTAAAATACTTAGTAAATAATTTGGTGAAAAATAAGTAAAATATTACTTTTTATTCTGTGTTTCTCACATATAGAAGTTTTATTTTTATTACTGTCCCTCAGAGCCTTGCAGGTCTCAACGTATAGCTTATCAAATGAAAGCTTGACCACTCATAAAACCCTATGGGAGTTGTACTGGTAATTTTAGGCAAAACAGTCTCATTTATGCTCATAATCTGTTGCTACCATTGCATTCATTTATGAAAGAGCCATTTAAAAGTTTGGGCTGTAGCTGATGTTGGAACGGAATGAAACAAAATGATCCCCTAGAGATTGCGTTCAAGATACTAGCTAGCTTCCTTAGCTTTAACCTACCTACTCATATAATTGGTTGGATCTAAGATAAGACAATCAGCAATTAAAATTTCATAGAAGTATCTTATCCAAAACTTATAACTGTCCTCAAATAATCTCCTAAATTCTACTTATTTTCAGAATGCCATTTTTTTAATATTAAAAAGTACTCTTTAGAATCTTATATATGGATCTTAACCAATGCTACATTCACTATTTACTGGAAGACAGACACTTAATTTGCCTGTTAAAATGCAACACGATTAGTGTTATAGTAAACTTATGAATACTGTGTTGGAGAAACAGTTATGGGAGTGATGAATTCTGACAGAAGTAGGAAGAAAGCTACAGAGAAAGTAGCTTAATGGAGGAGACACTTGTACAAACTCCTCATGAGTACAATTTTTCCATAAACTTGAAGTTTAAGGAGAAGAGGTAGTATAGGTAAAGGAACATCATGGGCAACCACAGAAAGACATGAGAAAGCAACTTAACAGTTGAGAGAGTAAAATCAGTCTTTAAAGCCATCCCCCAAACCATGAGAAATACTAAATAATAATTCCTCTGAATTTTTAGAATATTTTATATATTTGGTAGAAAAGTTATTTTTTGTTTTGTTTTGTTTATGAGCTCCTTAAGACAACTCCCTTCATCAAACTCTGTGTTCTTAAATGCAGGGGCCAGTTTTAATTTATCCAGCAAAACATACAGCCCTTGGCAGCCATTCAGCATAGTTGTCAACTGAATAGTGATGTAGCTGGAGTGTGGGTTGTGTGAGACATAGATTGGAAGATAAGGAGGTTAAGTTGGGCCAATTTGCAATGGGATTTGAATGTCAAAACAAGCAGTTTAGCCTTTATTCTTTCAGGGAAGATAAGCCACCAAATGTGTTTGAGCAGGTTAGTGGTGATCAGAGCTGTGCTGTTGACATTGCCAAAAAAAAAAAAAAAAAAAAAGAGAGAGAGAGAGAGAAGATTTTTTCTCTAGTCTCAGAATGAAGGCTCATTTTCTTGCTCCAATTTTTTAGTATATGTGCTGCCGAAGCGAGTACCGATTGTCTTGATAAAAATATTTTAACTTGGTCACACACAACTCTTAGCTTTTTTTGTTTCAGTTTTTTTGTTTTGTTTTGTTTTGTTTTGTTTTGAATAATTAGGAGGTTCCTGAGAGAATAGACACTGATTTATGAGTAAGAGGTCATTATCTGAGCAATGGGTATTTTGGTGTATGGTTAGCATCAACTGGAACAGATACTCCCAGAGGAAGGCTCCTTATTCTAGAAACTTCCTTTGAAACCTGAAGAATTTAGTGGGTTGACTACCACGTAGTTTTGAATATGCTATTTTTAAGTATAAGAGCCAATCATTCCCATAGGCATTAAATTGTACAGTCATATTTCCAAGTAAAACAGCAGTTACATTAAAGCTACCAGTCTATGTGGAAGAAGCATTGCCTAAGACCCATACTGAAGTTGAAGCTTTGTATTTGTCCTCTGTTAGTAATTTTTACTCCTTCACATGTTAAAGGAAAACCCAGAAACCTTTTAAGAAAAATGGAGTTGCACCATTTTATATAGAAAGGGCAAAGAAAGCAAGAGATGTTGATAACCACTAACAGTATATTATATTTTCCAAACTACAATTCAAATTTATGGTTTAGTTTTCTATTGACTGTATCATAGAAACTTAATTTTAAGCTATTTCTGATTGAGATGAAAAAATTACCAAACATAATTTGTACATTGTAAATTTGATTTAATTAGTAATTTGCAACTATTTAAATATATGTTTATATGGTTATAATACTCTTTTAATTTCTAAATTACTGATTTGAACTTTTAGTTTGTATTACTTGAATCTTCCACAGATGGAGACAAATGTCAGCTTTCCCTTGTATCCCTTGATACAAGATTCAATCCATTCTAAATGAAAATAGTACATTATAAATACTACATAGTTAGAATTCTTCTTAAAAAAATAAAAAATATGGTATGTGTTAATAAGCTTGGCCTGTGTTTCTGAGTAAACTTTTATCTTTATTTCCATTTTCCCTGTTTCTATAAACATAACATCAACACTGTTTCCTTACTGGGTAGTGTCAGAAGAATTTAGCTTATGTTTTAACATCAACAAACATCCCCAAGGAAGAGACAAGGTGGTATATAAAGAATATTAGCATAATTATTATTTGACAAATGAAAATGATTTTCTGCTCCTGGTACAAAGTTCTTTCATAGACTGAAAAGGTAAATGTGTACAAAGACAAATTAATCAAAATATTCTCAATCAAAATGGTCTAGTTCAAGGTTAGTAAGTTATTTATTCTCATTTATAGTATAGTTGTACTGAGATTTTGACATGCTAGGGCATAATGTTCATTGAAACATTATTGGGTATTGAGCAGATGAATGAACATACAGGAAAGGAGCATTTTAGTGTGATGCTGTACTTTTGCTTTACTCATTTAAAAACTGTTATCTCACTTAATTAGACTTAATTTCTAAAATAAAGCCAAATTAATCTGAAATATAGTACCTAGAGAAGTCATCTTACAAGTATTAAGTGTTTTAAGAAATTAAAGCTTGGGGCATCTGGGTGGCTCAGTCATTTAGGTATCTGCCTTTAGCTCAGGCCATGATCTCAGGGTCCTGGGATTGAGCCCCTCATCTGGCTCTCTTCTAAGCTCTCTTTCTTCCCTGCCCTTGCTTGTTCACTCTCTCTCTCTCTTTTTCTTTCTCCAATTAACAAATAAAACCTTTTAAAAAAGAAAAAAAAATAAAGCTTATTTTAAAAAATATAAATCACTTGCCATAAATCAGATTTTTAAATGCATAGATAATATTCTAAGGTATTAGGTTGTTTGTTTTTTTCTCCTATAATCTCTTGACATTGGAAAGAAAAAGCTCAGCAATGCTTCTCCTGTATCTGTAGGCTGATTGCTTCATTAAGTGTTAAGGTGAGGATTTAAATCCACATACCTCTCTTTACCAAGCATCTTGCGTGAACCAGTGCCTTCGACTTCTCTGTTCCTTCAAAGATTCTTCATCTTTAATAATAATAACAACAATAATAATTCATTAAGACTTTACTCAGTGCCAGCCACTATTCTGCATGTTTTTTCTAATTTACTTTATTTAGTCCTCATAATGGCTCAGGGAGGAAGTTACTGTGATAACAGAGAAAAACAACTGAGGCACAGAGATGTTAGACAGGTTGCCCAAGACCACATAATTTGTATGTGGTATAGCGGGTCGGGATAGAGACAGTTAATTTGGTGGTAATACCTACACTAGATTACAACAAGCTCTGTCAAATGTGGGACTAGTAGAAGTGACCTTAGGGCACTTTATTTTTATTAATCTATTCCGCAATAGGTTGACATTGAAATCTCTATGAACCATTAATATCAAAAGGTCTTCAAATGGATGCATGGTTAAAGATATATAATACCAAGCCTATTACACTTTATTTGCTGAGCATTGAGGATTGAAGCTCCCCACAGAGAGCCACAACTCCATAGATCATTTAGTTGTAGAGAATTTAGTGATTTGTGAAATATTAAAATGTCAAAACTAAAAATATTTCCATAAGTTATAAAAGTATTATTAACCTTCCTTGATGGGGAAAAAGTGGTCTAAGATATTCAAAGCACCTTTTTAAAGACTATTTTGATTAACATTTTAAAAGTTATGTATAAATATTTATTGAGCTTTGTGCATGCACACACACACACACACATATACATACATACATATTAAAAAAAAAAAGCAGTTAGCATGTTATTGCCTTGGATCTGAATGAGGCAGCAGCCTTGGGTAGAGCTGTCTTGAGATAACATAGTCAAAACAAGAAGGGCATCAAGGCCCATCTTTTGTCTTGTATTTTCAGTTTTCTGATTCATTGTTTGTTTCATTTTATAGCCTCTAAAGAATAAATGAGGGGAGTGCCTAGCTGGCTAAATTGGTAGAGCATGTGGCCCTTGATCCTGGGTTGTGAGTTTGAGCACCATGTTAGGTGTAGACATGACTTAAAAATAAAATCTTGGAAAAAAAAAAAGGAAAGAATATGTGAGATCTTGAAGTTGTATTCTAATCCTTTGCTTCAATGTAATGGGAATAATTTTGCTCTCACAAGTTCGGTATGATCATTAAGTGACCTGATATGCAAATGCTGGGTAAACTGTAAAAACAATAACTACATAATAAATCATGAACTGATTTGGTTGATAGGAGTAATTATACTAATAATAATAGCAGAAATTTAATGAGAGTCAACACCAGATGCACTTTACTTTGTACAAAGACTTTTGGTGTTGCTTTATCACAACTGGAGAGCAAATTCTATTTTAGTACACCAATGGATTCTTCTCATATTTCATAGAGGAATTATTATATTCTTGACAAGGTCATGAGCTGACTTTAAAGTTCAAGTGTGATATGTCCATGATTCAGAGGACAGAAAAACCATGTTTACAGTGGGTCTTAGGATGAGTGAATTGGGCTAAAAATATTCTTTCGAAGTCTAAGGCAAAAAGCTTTATCAACTAGACTAGCCAGTTAAGGAGTTTCCCATACCAAGCGCACCTAAAATCCAACTGACCTTTCTCATTAGTGGTTTTCAAACATTTCTGTATTTGTCCAGAAAGAGAACCAATCTCCAGGTGCTGAGATGTCCCTTAAATGAATGTTTGGTGTTCATACCTCCCAGCCACTGAGCTCTCAATGATAGTAACATGCTATTCTAATAGGATCTTACTTTGGGGCCACCTTCCTAGGAATAGTTTTCTCTGTTGGAGCAGGGAAAGCAGAAATACAGCACTGCTGACCAAACCAATGCACATGCAATCAGGAATTATCTAGAAACAAACACTAAAAGGAGCATGTATGACAGAAGCAAAATGTAAGTGGTGTACACAAAGGTTAAGCATCTACTCTTTTCTGTTGAGGTTGGGAAGAAAGCAATTCTGCATTTTCTGAAGAGATCATTGATTTCTGGAAAGTATTAAGCTTTTAGATTCCAGTTACAACTTGAGCTCTCTTTTCCAACACCTAATGTATGAAGAATCATACAAAATTCAAGATTATAACAATCTCTGTAAGACTGTGTATCATAGTTAAAGCAATACCTTTTTGTGGAGGTAGATTTATTTTCTATGGCATTCTGCAACTGAGAATTGAGGACCCTGTTTGTTAAGCAACCATCTACCTCCTCTCTCATTTGATATGGGCTGATCAAGTGCTACAAACATTGTAGTGTGAATAATATTAACTTATTCTATGTGAATATGATGACAACTAATAATTAAATAAATTTAATAAATGAATTCATAAACCATTGCCTCAGCCAATAAATTATAGCTTCCTCCTTGACTAGAAAGAGTGAATTTATTGATGTTGGTTTTTTATATTCCTAATTGTTAAATATAAATCTCCCTGTGGCCAAATTGGTGGTCTTCTAGTCTTCTAGTCTTCTATCGTTCCTCCTTGACAGTTTCTCTCTTGGGAAAAAAATATGTATCTGCTACATACTCATGTGGTATAATATAAACTACAATAAAATTTTATCTTAATTCAAATTAAATCTCTCAAATATATGTAGTTGCACAAACTTCCCCAATTCAATATTTGATGTCATTTCTCCTAGACTCATATCTATCTCCATCCAACCATTTCCTAATAAATACTTCTAAGGTTATCAGAAATATACAATAAGCATTTTTATATTAATCAACATTAATTTAGTGGTTATTATATCATATATACAATTCCACTTTCTCTTATGCAGCCAAGTTTTTAAATTTTTTTTTTATTTTTTGATAGAGCACATCATGTGAGCAGAGGGGTGGGGCAGAGGGAGATGGAGAGAGAATCCCAATTAGGCTCCACACCCAAGGCAGAGCCTGACACAGGACTGGATCTCACAGCTCTGACATCAGGACCTGAGCTAAAATCAAGAGTCAGATGCTTAAGCAACATCACCCAGATACCCCTATGCTATCAAGTTTTTTTTTTTTTTTAAGATTTTATCCATTCATCCGACAGACAGAGATCACAAGTAGGCAGAGAGGCAGAGAGAGAGGGGAAAGCAGACTTCCCGCTGAGCAGAGAGCTCGATGTGGGGTTTGACCCCAGTACCCTGAGATCACGACCCGAGCCGAAGGCAGAGGCTCAACCTGCTGAGCCACCCAGGCGCCCCTGCAACCAAGCTTTTAAGCTGTAATGATTTAACCAAATTTTCTATAGTTTCAATCAGGAATACTGTTTATAAAAATACTGTCATTTGAGCAAAATTTTGCACTTTTATTCAACATGTTTCTTACTTCCTCAAATTTTGGACATAATTTGTAAGTTCAGCTTAGCTCTGTGGTTTGAAGAAATATGGGGGAAAATGTGAGAAGAGTTGGATTTTGAATAAAAGTTAATCTTAATAAAAATGAGAAAAGTGGAGACAGGCAAATGAGGCAGTGGGGAAATGTATCAGCAAATGTGTACCTTTTCTAGACCTAATCAAGACTATTTTCATTTAATAAGAAGTTTTCCTATAAGATAGGAAGTGGATCCTTGCAGTATCTCAAATCCTAGATTGCTGATTCAGGTTAGATAACTTTATAGAGCTATGCTGCTGAATCTCCTTTATGCCTGTCCAATTAGAACATATTACTCACTTGGTGGTAACTCTCCTTTCCTAGATGAGTATGTGGTCATTGAGAACGTTGCTTACAAATCTGCAGGAATTGTAAGGAAAAAGACTAATTCTGAGATTGCAAGAGCTAAAGACAGTATCAGCCTGGAAGTTTCAGGTGTGTGGAACACACATTTAAGATTGTGGAACACTGTTTTAAGAGTACTCTTTTAATAATACAGCTAATCTCAAGGTGAACTTTAGAAAAATTAAAGTTTTCTGCCTTTTTATAAACTAAACTAAATGGTATAATTTGATTGATGTACAAGTTAATAAAGAGGTGAAAATGTTTGTATACCTGAAATGTGTAAAAAAAAAAAGGTCTATTTCAAAGAATCAGTCCTTATTCATTTAAATTTGCATCTATCTTTCCCTTCAAAGTATGTTACATTTCAATATTTCTTGATTTGATTTCTGTTTGGACTACTGCAAGTTTAATTAGATTTTTTGAATCCAGATTACAATTTAGTTTATTCATATATGGCTTTTAAAAGGAAACTAATTTTAGGTATTCATTCTGAAAATTTTTAATTTCCAAAGCTTTTTATAATAAAGGGGTTTTGAAAGAGTAATTTTCATGTATATGACCTTCAGTGCTATACCAGCACACTAATTTCCAAACAAATATTTGTCCCGTAAAATAAAAATTTCTATATACCAAAATATACTAAAATAAAGTTATCTATTGAGGCAGTCTCCTAAATTGGAAAAATAAAGCCAAGTTACAAACACCACTTATGTCTTAACCATATAAACATGTCTGTGTATTTATGAATATAACTAACAAAACTGCATTTTTTTCTGTTTTATATCTGGGGTTAAGGTTTTCAGTGACAGTTGTTGTAAGATAGGCTGACACGTTTCAGCCATAATGAATTTACAACTGTCACAGTCCATTATCTGCTTCCCAATGGAGAACTGTTCATTCAAGAGTTAGGCTTGGATTTTGGCAAAAGTATTCCATATTATAACAATAATCTCGACATAGATTTTATCACTATTAACTGACAGCATTTGGATACATGCAGCTCAATCCAGAGCCATAATCTCAGAAGTAGTTTGATTCTTTTTTATATTCCATTTTCTACTCAATGTCTTCTTGTCCTTCCCTGTCTCAATGTAACATTTTAAAATAAAGTGTCCAGAATAGATTTAGATTATACATCCCATGTTCATGGATTAAAAGAACAAATATTATTAAAATGTCTATACTACCCAAAGCAATCTACACATTTAATGCAATGTCTATCAAAATACCACCAGCATTTTTCACAGAGCTAGAACAATCCTAAAATGTGTATGGACCACAAATAGCCAAAATAATCTTGAAAAAGAAAAGCAAAGCTGGAGGCATCACAATTCTGGGCTTTAAATTCTATTACAAAGCTGTAGTCATCAAGACAGTACAGTACTGGCACAAAAACAGACACATAGATCAATGGAACAGAACAGAAAACCCAAAACTGAACCCACAGCTATATGGCCTGCTAATATTCAACAAAGCAGGAAATATGTCCATTGGAAAAAAGTCTCTAACAAATGGTGTTGGGTAAACTGTATAGCAACATGCTAAAGAATGAAACTAGACCACTTTCTTACACCATGCACAGAAATAAATTCAAAATGGATGGAACACTTAAATGTAAGACAGGAATCCATCAAAATCCTAGAGGCAAACACAGGCAGTAACCTCTTTAACATCAACCATAGCAGCTTCTAACTAAATATGTCTCCTGAGACAAGAGAAATAAAAGCAGAAATAAACTACTTCGACTTCATCAAGTTAAAAAGCTTCTGCACAGTGAATCCACAAAACTAAAAGGAACCTTCAGAATTGGAGAAGATAATGCAAAATAAATAATTTATCAAACTCACCCCCCCCCAAATTATCCAGTTAAGAGATGGGCAGAAGACATGAATAGGTATTTTTCCAAAGAAGACATAGGGTAACTGACACATGAAAGGATGTTCAACATCACTAGTCTTCAGGAAATACAAATCAAAAACTACAGTGGGGTATCACCTCACACCAGTCAGAATGGTTAAAATTAATAACACAGGAAACAACAGGCGTTAGCAAGGATGTGGTGAGAGGGAAACCCTCTTACATTGTTGGTAGGAATGCAAACTGATGTAGCCACTCTGGAAGACAGTATGGAGTTTTCTCAAAAAGTTAAAAATAGGGTTCCTGGGTGGCTCAGTGGGTTAAGCCGCTGCCAGGTCATGATCTCAGGGTCCTGGGATCAAGTCCCACATCGGGCTCTCTGCTCAGCAGGGGGCCTGCTTCCCTTCCCCTATCGCTGCCTGCTTCTCTGCCTACTTGTAATCTCTGTCTGTCAAATAAATAAATAAAATCTTTAAAAAATATATTTAAAAAAAAAGTTAAAAATAAAACAACCCTATGATTCAGCAATTGCATTACTAGATGTTTACCCAACAGATGCAAAAATATTGATTCAAAGGGATACATGCATCCCAATGTTGAGAGCAACATTATCAATAATAGCCAAATGATGGAAAGAGCCCAAATGTTCATAAACTGATGAATGGATAAAGAAGATGGGAGATGGAGATAGATATATATATATATATATATATATATATATATATATATATATATATATATTACTCAGCCATCAAAAACAAAAGAAATCTTGCCATTTGCAACCATATGGTTGTAGCTAGAGAGTATAATGCTAAGTGAAATAAGTCAGTCAAAGAAAAATACCATAAGATGTCACTGATATGTGGAATTTAAGAAACAAAACAGTTGAACATAATGGGGGAAAAAAGAGAGGCAAACTAGGAAACAGACTCTCAACTACAGAAAAAAAAAACAAACATTACTGGAGGGAAAGTGAGCAAAGGGATGGATTAAATGTGTGATGAGTATTAAGGAGTATTTGAGCACTTGTGATGAACACTGGCTGTCATATATAAGTGATGAATCACTAAATTCTACACCTGAAGTGAATATTACACTGTATGTTAACTGGAACTTATTTATTTATTTAAGATTTTATTTATTTATTTGACAGAGATCACAAGTAGGCAGAGAGGCAGGCAGAGAGAGAGGAGGAAGTAGGCTTCCTGCTGAGCAGAGATCATGACCTGAGCTGAAGGCAGAGGCTTAACCCACTGAGCCACCCAGGTGCCCCAAGTTAACTGGAATTTAAATAAAAACTTGAAAAATAAAAAACAAAAACACCTTTAAAAAAAAAGGAAAAAGTATGGTATATTCACAAAATGAATGCAGTATCAAAATAAAAATTAATAAAGTATAAAAAAAGAACCAGAGTTTGGTTTATAGAAAAGTTCAGGAAATAATACAGAGAATTCCCTATATACACCACACCTGGTTTTCCCTATTAACATCTTGCATTAGTATGGCACATTTATACAAGGAAGAAACCAGTATTCATTTATTATTATAAACTAAATTCCATGCCTTATTCAGATTTCCTTAGTTTTTTTACCTGTAGTCCTTTTGTTGTTTCAGCATATTATTCATATAATACCACCTACTTTTATGTGTCATGATTCTTTAGGCTCCTCTTGATGGCAACAGTTTTACAAATTTTCCTTCCTCCAACTTTGAGTACTGGTCAGGTATTGTTGAAAGTCCCTCAGCATATGTTTGTCTTATTCTTATCTCATACTTAGACTGGGATCATGTGTTTCGGGCGGGGTAGACCACAGAGGTAAAAAGTCATTTTATCACATCATTTCACAGGTTCCTACTTTCCACATGACTTATGACTGTCCTAATTGTCATAATTTAGCTGACTAGAGTAGTGTTTATCAGGTTCCTCCATTATAAAGTTATTTTTTTTTCTCTTTACCATAGTGTACTCTTCAAAAGGAACTCACTGCATACAGCCCACACTTAAGGAGTAGGGAGTTATGTTCCACCTCCTTGAGTGAGTAGCATCTGGATAAATTATTTGGAATTCTTCTACATAGGATACTTAATGTTTTCTCCCATTTGTTTAGATTTTTATTTATTTTTATCAATATGGACACACGGATACCCATTTTATACTTTGGGTTTTAACATAATTACTTTGTTAATTTACTTTGTTGCTCAAATGTTCCAGCTTTGGCCATTTGGGGTTGTTTTAGTGGTTTCCTTGTTGCTTTGATATCTTACGATATCGTAATATCATGCTGACTTATTTTTTTTCCCCTGATGAAACGCTCTTTACTTTTGGACAATACAAGATATTCCAGGATCATCTTGTATATTTCTTCCCCAGTCCTACAGGAAGCCATTTATCTAAAAATTCTGTTTTTTGTGTGTGCTTGTTTCTTTTTTATTCAAGAAAGGTATTCAAAACCAAGATCAGGGCATTAGGTACGGTTATTGGTATTGTGATATCATTGCCTTTGGGCTCTCTCTGCTGAAAAAACAATGAAATATATGTGTGCATAATGACCTGTATATAAACATATATCTATGCATATTTCTATGAGCAACTACCTCTGTCTATATTAAACAGAATATGAGTTCAAACTGATGTATGTGACTCCTGTCCATTACCACATGATCATTATTGTCTCCTCTCTTGTTTATAATACTCTACTCTCAACAATGAGAAACTTGACTCCCACCATCTACCTTTTATATTTCAATCGCAGTGTACAGTGTGCACACTGTTACCAGAATTGCTAATCCTCATCAGAAATGACTTTATCAAGTAGAATACAACCTTTATATATAATCACTTGTCTTTACTATTGTCAGATTCCATCCTTATACATAATCTCTTGTTTTTAGTCTTACAGATTCCATCTCTTTCTAAACTTACTTGGTTGACCAATATTTTCTCCCACTCCCTGCAGCTAAATGGTTTCATACATTTGCGATACATGGAAATGGCTTCGTCACCTTCTGCCTTCTCTCCTTAAATACCCTGACTACCTAAAATATTTTTAAATTTGTTTATATTAGGGTTTGCTTTTTGTGTCACAGAAGTCCTAAAAGTTTAAAGAAATGTGTAGTGTTATGTATCATGTGTCATGTATCATGGCAGTATCATAATAGTTTCACTGTATTAAATATCACCATGCTGTACTCATGAACCTCCTCCCTCCTCAACGCATGGCAACCACTAATCATTTTTACCATCTCTCTAATTTTTCCACATAGAGAAATGTCATGTAATTTGGAATCATCCTTGCAGCCTTTTCAGATTGGCTTCTTTGATCCACCAAAATGCATTAAAGTTTTATCCACATCTTTTTGTGGCTTGATGCCTTATATCATTTTATTGCTGAATGATATGTAGACCACAATGCGTTTAGCCACTCACTCCCTGAAGGCCTTCTTGGATGTTTCTACTTTGGGGTGATTTTGAATAAAGCTACTAAAACTTTGACCTGCAAGTTTTGTATAGACATAAGTTTCCAATCAGTTTGGTAAGTACCTAAAAGCGTGACTGTTAAATTATGTAGTAAGGTTATGCTTAGCTTTGAATTCAGTGGCCAGACTATCTTCCGTACTGGCTATGTCAGTCTGCATGCATTCCCATCAGCAGAGACTGAGAGAGCTCCTGCTGTTCTGCATCCTGGTCAACAATTCCTACTGTTCCTTTTTTTTTTCTTTTTCCTTTCCTTTTTTTTTTTTTTCCCTACATTAAAGTGTATGGTGGTATTTAACTGCTGTTATTTTATTTACAACTCTTTAATGACCAGATGTTTAACATTGTTCCTATGCCATCTGGACATCTTTGATGAAGTGTCTGTTAGATTTTTTGCTCGGTTTTTAATTGTGGTGGTAGTTTCCCTATTGTAGGGTTTTTAAGGATTATTCTAGATTGCATATACAAGTCCGTCTTCAGATACTGGTTTTGCAAACATTTTCTCCCAATCTGTGGCTTCTCTTTTCCTTAATAGTGTCTTTTTTTGGGGTAAGAGTTTAATTTTAATAACATCCAACTTATCAATTCATTTTTCTTCTTCTGTGTATGGCACTTTTGGTATATCTAAAAACCCTTACTAAAAAAATTATAATTAAAAATTAAAAATCCCTTTCTAGACCCATGATCATATACATATCCTCCTATATCATATACTAAAAGGTTTATAGTTTTTGTGTATTTTACATTTAGTCTATAATACATTTAGAGTTAAATGGATTTTTTGGGAACAACATCAGACTCTGTCTAGGTTAAAGAAAGGGGATGAAAACTTTGGAGCAGTGCTTGAATGCAGGAAAGGGAATTTAAAATCAATCAACCTCTCTTTTTCTCTCAATCTATCTCTGCCTGAACTTCAACGAGTATGAGTGTCTATATATGTTCCTAAGAGGCCGGTTAAAAAAAATGGCCTCTGCCATGTGATGTGCTTTCAGATGGGCATGCGGGAAACACAAAGTAAAGATTAGGGAATCATAGTGAGAGATCATAGACTCTAGATTCATACATCCTGATTAGAATCCCAAATCTATCTCTTACCAGCTAATTGGCGTTGGACAAGTTTTATGTAGCCTTTTGTATATGGGTTTCTCTATCTGTGTGAGGATAATAGTAATTAATACTTATTCATAGAAATGAGGTAAGATTAAATTAGTTAGTATTTGTTAATTGCTCAGAACAAAATCCAGGACATATTACATACAATAAAAAGTATTTTTAAAGTATTTAAGAAGTAAATGCAAAAAAAAAATTTTTTTTAAGATTTTATTCATTCTTTTGAAAGAGAGAGACAACACAAACATGGGCAGCTGCAGAGGGAGAGGGAGAAACAGACTCCCCCCACTGAGCAGGGAGCCTGATGTGGGGCTCAATCCCAGGACCCTGGGATCATGACCTGAGCCGAAGGCAGATGCTCAACCAGCTGAGCCATGCAGGTGTCCTGTATATGCAAATTTAGATTCAAATTACCTCTAGATATTTGTTACTGTTGAGGGTTTTTTTTTTTTAATTGTAATTCTTAAAAATTAACAGAAATTTAGTGTGTGTGTGTGTGTGTGTGTGTGTGTGTGTGTGTGTGTTGTGTATATTCTTTCTGAATGACTGAGTTAGGTGGGGGGGGGGGAGTTCTGTGTTCATGGCTGGATCAGAATGTTAAGTGGACAATGTCATCTCTGTTGGGACCAGTGTGATAATTATAGTTATTGAACTGTGGGAAGAGAATCTGGGTACAGCCATAAAACCATAGTTCTATGCTTCAAATACTCCTGCTATAAGGGAACTTCTTCAATAACTTTAATATTTCTGAAATTTAATTTATTCACTATTTTCAGTAAGTGAGGTAGGCATAATTATATATTGCAACCAGGTCTGAGTGCTGACCCTAGGAAGAAGAATACCAGAGACATGGCATTGTGGCTGTGCTTAGTGGTGTTAATAATAAGATGACCTTCTCCTGAAGCCATCTTAAACCCTTGCCAATTGCTTTTTTCCTCTACATTCTATTTTAAATGTGCAGTCTTTTGAATTTTTCTCTTCTGTATTTTCCCATGCTAGTTCCTACTTTTATTTGACCAGCAACATTTCAACTTAATTCGTTACACTCACTCTCCCAGGGTTCTGGTCTGCTTCCTCACTTCTTCCCTAGATATTATCATTATCCAGTCAAACTGCTGATTCTGTGTCCCAAGCAATGCTTCAAATCAGTGTTCAGCTTACTGCAAATTCATATTTGTCGAAGAGCTTTACTGATTTGAACTCCCTGAAAGGGCAATATTAATAATCCTATTATTATGTAAATTAAGGTGCAAAGCTCTTAGAGAGTAGTAGAGCTCTAGACTATTAAAAACTTTTCATTTTTTATTTTTTGAAGATTTTATTTATGTATGTATTTATTTATTTATTTATGTGAGAGAGGGAGAGAGACCACAGCATGAGCAGGGGAGGCAGACTCCCTCCTGGGCAGAGAACTGGACAAAAGGCTCCATCTCAGGACCCTGAGATCATGACCTGAGCTGAAGTCAGATGCTTCTTAAGCGACTGAGCCACCCAAGTGCCCCTAAAATAGATAACTTTTTAAAGAAAAAGTTATGTAAACTTATAACCTCAGAACACGGCACCGACATATTTTTATATGTGAAAGAAAAGGCGGAGAGCTGGTGTCCTGCTAAGTGATGGTTTCAGTCATAATTCCAAATTGTCACCTTAAATTTAAACCCTTGTGCTCAATCTGCTAGATCAAGGCTCCTCAACCTTGGCCAGAAAATTCTTTGAGGTAAGTAGTTGCCTTGCTCATTGTAGACTATGCAATGGCATCTCTGGCCTTGACACACTAAATGTTAGTAGAA
Organism: Mustela nigripes; assembly: GCF_022355385.1. Taxonomy (NCBI): domain Eukaryota; kingdom Metazoa; phylum Chordata; class Mammalia; order Carnivora; family Mustelidae; genus Mustela; species Mustela nigripes. The sequence goes on along the minus strand of NC_081557.1, from coordinate 26,958,538 downwards.
CCTTCCACCAGCTGTGACAGACAAATCTCTAGGCATTGCCAGATATCCCATGTGCACAAAATTGCCCCCAGTTGAGAACTAAAGCACTACACATTTAAAACATTCTTTTCCAGAAGATCTTTAAACCCATGGGAAAAGATATGGTGAGATGGAGAACTTTAAAGTAAATATGAGTTAGAAATTTGGGCAGAACTTCAAAGAATTATATTAAAGTTTTTATGTTATCTGAGCCTGCTTAATCATTCCATTTTATACTTGGTGTTTGTTTTATTTGAGTAGAAATCTTGAGTAAATAGCAGTGCAAGAGGGATCATATCTTGTTTTTATTATGGTAAAATAAATAAAACTCTTCCTTGGGATCTCTTAGTTTTTGTTTTCTTTTTCATGAATCCTTTGTTCAAGATACAATAAAACTGAATATTAAACCAGAAATAAACAAAAGATAATACCTGATTCAAAGCAACTAACCAGATATTTGGAGCTCAAAAGGAAAACTGCAGTGCTAACATCCATATTTGATTGCTTATACTTAAGCCCCTGATGTTCTTTGGGATTGTGTTTTTATTTTAAGTATGAAAAAGCATGGCCTCTTTGTAGTAAAATTTAAAACACCCATTTATTAAATGCTTACTACTGAAGTCAGGCCAAGTAAGGATTCTTTACTTAGAAAGACCTCCTAACTCTGCATAATATTTTGCATGTTGTTGGCACTGAACTACAATATAATGATGCAATTTTATTCAAGAATGAGTAAGTGGGAGGAAAAAAGTGTCAGAGAAAATTCAAATGAGAATTATTTCTGGTTTGAGAATAAGCAATGGTCCAGGATTTGTGGAGCCTAAAGCCTATGTAATTAAAGGGCCCCTTTCAAGAAATAATAATACAAATTTATATATAAAATAGGGAACGATTAGAGTGAAAAAGTAAATTACTACAATTACACTTTTTCCAGTTTTGACAAATTGTACAAAAGCACAAACTTACAAAAAAATAACATGTTATTTTTATTAATTAACTGCCTGACACCCTCTACCATGTTTTTTCCTATATAATTTTTGGCTTCATTCTTTTTGATACCCTCTTCATATGACATTGAGTTTATAGTAACTTTTTCTATAGCAAGAACAAAAAACTATTATTTCCAACATCATGCTTGGTTGAACTGCCTTATTTTCACATAAAATTTATTTTTAGCTACACAAGAATTTTTGGTACTGCCATGTAAGCTTTTTGGACTAATGCCAAACTTGGAAATACTTTGGAAATACCTCTTTCAAGTTTCTTATTTATGATCTATAAGATTTAGAACAATTTCTCAGATATGTTTCTGGCTTGGTATGTTCCAAGTATTGTTATTTCTTTCCCAAGCACAAGTTCCAGAGTGAAGCAACATAGGATAGCTCCATTTCCCTATCATAACCACTGTCTTCACACCTTTGTGCCACGGTGCTGGGTGTGTTCACACCAGATGGTAGGAATATGCCTAGAAGCCATCTTTACACTGGGACTGCCAGCCATAGCTCAATTCTAAATACCTGTGACTGATAAGCCCATACTTATAGCTCAGCAATGAAAGATAACGGCATTCCCACTTCAACTTCCCCTTATGAGGTCACAGAAATATTCATGATCACCCGAAGACCCCATCTGATAAAAAATGAGATATGACATAGAAAACTCAGGGTTCACAGAGACAGCCATTCTCACACATTATGACTTTTGCAAATGTTACCAAAAGATGATCACAGGAAAATATTAAAGGGGAGGCACCCTGAATTTCGGATTTCACTAACTTCATTATCTGCCTGGGGTACCTCTTCAATAGAAGAGATGCACCAGGGGCACCTGGGTGGCTCAGTGGGTTAAGCCTCTGCCTTCGGCTCAGGTTATGATCTAAGGGTCCTGGGATCGAGCCCCACATTGGGCTCTCTGCTCAGTGGAGAGCCTGCTTTCCTCCCTCTCTCTGCCTACTGCTCTGCGTACTTGTGACTTCTCTCTCTGTCAAATACATAAATTAATTAAAAAAAAAAAAAGAAGAGATGCACCATTTTATTTATCATTCCACACAAGCCATGTCATTGTTTAGGCTACTTCTTTGCATCTTGATTTTGCTTGGAATTGTTTGTAGCATGTAAAATAAGCATAAACATTATCACGAGAGTTTAAGAGATAGTCTGGGCATTGTGTTTGTTCCTGGATTTCTTTTTTTTTTTTTTTAACCTGATAAAGCATGGGACTGTAAGGGTTAGGATTATTAGCCATGGGTTTGGCAGTCATGGATTTAAATCCCAGCTGTACATTCACTGTGTGACCTTAGAAATGTCTCACTTCTTATACTCTATACCCTCATCTTCTACTTGAAGAAGAATGCCTCCTGACATAATTTCATAAGACTTTAGATATAAAGCACTTGATACAGTATCTAGAACAAAGGTAGTGTTCCATAAATAGGGGGTGAAGAACCCTTATGTTGTCAGTATTGTGGGGTCTCTTTGTGGATCGTATATAATCCTAGCCTTGGACTTTGAAGACCATTCAGATGTACTTTCCCCAATATTGGAAGCCAGTATTTATTTAGCTTTCCTACTAACTCAGCCTTTACTTCTGCACTTTCTGTATTTCCTAATTCTGTGCCTTCATCCCAGTCTTTCACATTAATGCCACGCACATTCTGGAGCCAATCCCATTTATAAGCAAAATCCTGAGCCATCTGCCTGAGCCATTCAAAGGTTTTATTCATCAGTAGTTTCCAACTGACTGTTTAAACTTTTGTTTTTATTGTTTACCCCTGGGCTGACATTTACTTCTTAGGCTTGAAAACTGATTTGACTTCACCACTCTGATCTTCAAAACTTTTTCTAAATAACATAGATTATAATGTGACATCTATCCTCTGGCTCTTTCTTATTCCCACTCCTGATCATCTCATTTCATTAGGTCCCAACCTGTGTGGTCATTCTTGGCCATGTCCTCACGCCCACTGGAACCTGCTACATTGGGTTGATAACTTCATGGAAATTTCAAGTGACTCCTAGGTCTCTAAACTTTTATCTATTCTTTCAGAGGCAACACCATGTACTCTCATTTGCAAACCACCATCAACCCAATAAGCTTGGCAAAGTCACATGAGGTCAGGTTTCTTGAAATATTGACAATAACGTCTACTCAGGGTCCTTTTATCCTCCTAGTAAAGGAAAAACTATCCTAAAGTTCAGTTTAAACAAATTTGTGGTTGATGTAGTCTCAAATGATTCTCAGTCCAGAGACTCACTTATTTTCATTCATTCATTCAATTATCAATTTATCTACTCACCCATAAAATACTTTTAAAGCCTTGCTGTATATATCAGCCACTCTGAAAATCTATGGAAAAGAGAATTGAAGAAACTTCAATGTTTATGGCCATGGCATGCAATCAATAAACTCTGTCAATTCTACTTTGGAGTGATCTTGTATACTGGCCATTTCTCTCTATTGTCATTGAAATCACTCTGTTTTTCACAGGTCAGAACAATTTCACCCCCAATTTATTATTAAGCCTTCAAGTGGTCCGTTTCCATTTCTTATACTGTTTAAGTCATTCCACATAGGGAGTCAAAATGTTCTTTTTAAAAAAACAAATCTGATTATGTCCCTCCCTTGCCACAGCCCTTTCAAAAATTTTCCATTGTCCTCACCATGGAAATTAGAATCTTGAATCTGCTTCTCTGTTTGCTTCTCTGGCCTTATTTCTTGCTGTTTTTCCCCTGTTCATGTTCTGCATTGTATACCTACTGGACTGGCATTTGGTTTGGTCCTTTGATTGCCTTTTGCCCTTTTCCATTTTACATACTTTATTCATGAGGCCTGGGAGACTTGTCCCACCTCTTCTTCTGTGCCACCATTTTAGCTAGGCACACATCCATTACTCCATTTACTTGTTAGAGTCACTTTATCAGGGCAGCCTCATTAATTAGGCCACATCCACAAATTGCACTAGCATGTCCTGTGTTTCTAATATTGTAGTAAAATTATGTCTGGATTATTGATCTTTCCTATTGGACTGGACTGTAAGTTTCCTAAAGATACAGTCTGTTGCTTGATCACAGATGGACCCCTGGTACCTTAGACTGCATGCAGTGGACACTTTGAAATGCTTGTTGAGTGACAGTGGCAAATGAATGAATAGTACTACTCTCTAAACCCCATAGTCCATGAAGTCATCAGAGAAGTAAAAAAATCAATGAGAATCCGGTGTGATTAAGAACTCAGGGCGGACATATACAGAACAGCATGGAAACACAGGCCAGGGGTAATTGAACCATCCAGTGGAAAGGTTGGGAAAGATTTTAAGAAAGGTGATGTCTGAGTGGAGACTTTTGAACATGAGTAGGGATAAGCCTGCAGAGAAGAGGGCTAGGTAGTTGCAATGGAAGGCACAATATATGACAAATAAGGTAAGAGGCACAGAGGAAAACAGTAGGTTCTAGGCACAAAAAATAATGCTCTGTCCCGAGGTAGCTCAGTCAGTTGAGCACATGACTCCATCTCAACTCAGGTCTCACAGCTGGGAGTTCAAGGCCCACATTAAACAACAATAATAATAACAATAACAACAACAATAATAATGCTCTACATGTAGGGCTTGGGGTGCACATGGGACAACAGCAGTTAATGAAGCAAGAGAAGTGGACAAGGACCAGATCTCCAGGGACCCTGACTTTGTAATACAAGTTAATTGTAAATTAATAGTATTCATCAGTTGGTTTTTAACAGAGGAGTAGCAAATCCAGTTTCTTAGGTGCTGTAACCACTTCTTATTTCTCAACTCAAATGCACCAAGGAGAAGCAGTTTTTTCTGGGTTCACCCTAATAAGTACCAGCCTCTTCCAGCCTCTTCCAGTTTTTTCATAAAAGGATGCAAAAAATGTTACCCTGCTACACTTTCCTTTTTTGATATCAAACTTCTTGACCAAGTGAAATTTTTTTTAAGTCGCATAGTCAGAGCTTCCAGATTTTATTTCAATAAAGGCAAGATAAATAACATCACTTATCTTAGTTTAGTTTAAAAATATATTTTGCCGAACTTAAATAATGATTTACAAAAATTTACACTAAACTCTGGGAAAAATCGTGACAATTTATATTACTGAAAAGTTTGGCTATTGCCTCAGCATTGACTATATTTCATTTTATGTCTCCAATGATTCTCATCAGACACCTGCCTCTATTCAGAAACAAGTTCCTTTGAGTAACTGCTTTAATGCGAAAGCCACGACTGGGTCGTCAGTGCACTACTGCCATCTGCCGGTCATAATTAACAACACGTTTCCATCTTTCTGACTCTTCAGGAAATGATTGATAAATAGTGTGAAATTAAATCCATTTGTAGAAAACAGAGGTGAAGCAATCAATGATTCATCTCTGTAGTCACTGTTAAGAAGTTCCTTCTTGTTGTGTTTTAAAACAAGCTCTCAACATTCAATTATTCATCCTGAGCTATAGGATGAAATCAGATTCTTTATTTGCATGATTCCACTTGTTTTCTTCTGGCAAACATCGGTCTTCAATCTTGCCACTCTTTCTGAGACCATATACTCCTTCCCAGCAAAGTAGTCCAAACCGCCAGCTCCAGCTGTGTGTGATCAGTGAATTGACAATGTTTTTGATTTTGGCACATACAATAATGAGCTCTTTAAGCAGAATTTTTATTTCTTCACCTACTGCTTAGACAAATAAAGTTGTAGTCGGCTTTGTTGGTTTAGTCAGACCTAAGGAAAAAAAGGAAAACTGGCCAAGAGTTTAAAATTGTAAGCCTACCTATAAAATGCCATAGTTTATCTGTCGTCAACATAGGTAAGAACTTCCCTGAGGGACATGTAAGTTGTCATTCCAGTAACACAGACACAATGTACCCTCATCTGTTGAACTCCTAGATGTTTAAACTTGACTATAAGTTTGAGATGTTGTGGCTCATATCTTGACTTAGCAGAGAGGACCAAATATTTTTAAGTTTATGCTTCCGTACAATTTTAAACTGATTTAGTTCATCCTGGTGAGATGTCAAATGTAATAGTCTTTGCGGTCTCTGTGACCTACATACTTTTCAAATTCCTGCCTCTTCACTAGCCAGCTAGTATATTCCCTCCTACCGGTATGCATCACAGTTTACCTCTGGTGAAAGCTTTAAAATCAGGCTGCCACATGCTGTTAGAGTGGCTTCGAATATAAGGAATATAAGGATATAGTCCTCACTGCCACAGGGTAGCAAGTAGTCTAACACTAAAAACTGATATTATTTTCTGCTTTCTCATCCCATTCCTGGCATCAGTTGTCACAAGTCAGGTCTTATAGGAGGGAATCCCTGAGACTGAGATAGGTGTAAGATATTTATTAAGTCATTTTTAAAGAATGGCTTTGGGATCAATACTCAAGGCAGGGAGGTGGAGGAAATAGGATTGAGCAGAGGGAGAATGGTTAGACCTTTACACCCATCCTTCCATCAGTCAGTGGATGCAGACCAAAGGAGGAAGGGCATGCTTTTGGATGAAACAGTTGTTCTCTGAAACTAAAACAATCCTAAAAGGACTAAAAGCTGAAGGGAGATATGGTGGTGAATCTTGTGGCAAAGCAGTAAGTATGTTTTCAAATTGGTTGAGTCTGTGTGTCCAGAAATTGGATTAATAACTTCAAGATTTTGATCAAGAAAAAATAATCAAGAATGGCATCCTCTGGCAAAAACTGCCATTTCCAGGCCAAAGCCATGTGGGCTCTCAGATTGTTTGTACTGTGCCATAGCCTACAGCAATCTTTTAAGGCTCTTAAATATAAAGAGGCCTTTCTTTATTGCATAGATACAAGCTCACCTTATTAGCATCAGGTAGAAATCTCTCTGAGGTTCCTGACCTGTTTTTCCACCTGGCATTAACTTCCCTCAGCCTAGAATTCTCAGTGTTGGGGAGATTCAAAAATATAGTGCCTTTACATGTTTGTAAAACATAATTTACAAGATAATTATCCAATATGATAATTATTGCCAAAAGCATATAAAGCTTTGAATCATAAGTGTGGTGTGATGCCTAGATCTGCCAGTTACTTTTTCTGTGACCTTGAACAAGCCATTTGGCTTTAAGCCCTTTACTTCAGTATTCCCTATTTTGTTAACTCAGTGTGTTAATATCTACTTCATCCCTCTGTGAATATAAAATCAGAAAATGGATGTAAAGGAGCTTTGCCAAAGGTGAGGTGTGACATAAAGGCCATGAGTAGCTTCTTAGCTCTGGACCTGCAACCCATCTCTTATATCTTGGTGTGTATATCCTAAGTTGCTTTTCCTTCTTAGAGTGTGTGTGTGTGTGTGTGTGTGTGTGTGTGTGTGTGTGTATTTAAAATGCTAACCTATCCCATCCTTTTGTTGTTGTTCTTACTTATTCTCTTAAAACTCCCTATCATCTACGTCTAAATGATGGATGACCCTCGTCTCTTCTCAAAACTGACACAGAACTTCTTCTCTTTGCCTCTCCTTATGAGAACCTCTTCTCTTTGCCTCTCCTTATGCTAAGTGATAACAAGAGGACCATTGCTTCTTCATGGGCATATTTTCAGTGTCCACAGCATATGTTTTTATCGTTATTTTAAGCTCAAGACCCTCTACATCTGTAAGAGGTTACAAAAGGGGTTAATTTTTTAAAATTCTGCATATATAGATACAAATATGTATGTGTATATATATGTATGTATATATGTACATATATATGTTTGTGTGTATACATGTACATATATACGTTTTGTGTGTATATATATGTATGTATATACACGCCATTGTGTATACACACACAACTACCTGATATTCAAGTTGTTATGTCTCTATTGCATACATTGAAATATCAATATACAAATAAAACAATAAATAGAACATGAATAAAAGAACAATTATTAGAAATTTTTAAATTTTTTAAAAAGTTTACTTAGCTATAGTAAAACATTGCTGCTTTCTGATCCTTTATTCTTAGCCTCATTCTATTTCAGGATCAGAGCTTTCTTGCTTTCTCCTGGGACCCATGCCATGCAGGGGAAGGTAGGCCATCCTGAGATGAAAATAGACTGGCACAGACAGGGTAGTTGGCTAAAAGACTTCAGCCTCCTGAAAATATGACTCTTTTTAGACAAATATATTTTAAGTGAGTAGAATCATAGAAATGGATAGTTCAACAAAATAGGTTAATTTACTTGTAACCCATTCTCCCTGAGCTCAGAGCAGAGGAGGAAATGGACACAAGATAGGCAAGTTTTAACAGTCAGAAGCAGTAGGAAGATAAACAGGAATAAGAGGACTGGAGGGTAGAGGGTTTCAATGGAGAATACTTGTCAATGAAGACAAGTCAGCATCTCTACCAACAGGCTATAAAATACCTTGACTAGAAGAAGGAAAAGTAAAGAACTGGTGGATCTAAAGATAGTTTCTATCCCAAATTTAGATGGAGATTCTTTGATTGCCTACCTCATTGCTTAGTTTCATTTTGAAATAAGGTGATTCTTTAATGTCGTCCTTAGTAAAGATCTATCTTTTCACAAGAATGTTCCCGGTTATTCTCCAGAGTTTTCTGTTTTAGTTATTGTTTTCAGTTTTGTTTTTGTATTTCTCAGAGTAGACGGCTCTCGTGGACAAGATCCTGTGGGGTTAAATCGGTGGCTTATCCTAAGGAGTCGTGGCCTTTGATCAGGGCTTTGGGTTTGGGTCAGGTCCCTTTGAAGGATGTTTCTAGTCTGCCAAGACTGTTCAAGTTCTGTAATAATCATACTTAAAAGAAGAAAACACACACAAGCTACCCGGGAGCTACCATCACCCTGCATTTGTTATTCACATGTGTTTTTATAAGAGATTCAGCAGAAGACTCCATAGCCAAGGATCTCTGAGAAGGTGACTTGTCCAACTTTGTCCCTGACATACTGAACAATAGTAGTGAACTGATCATCTTCAGTTAGTGGCATCAGTGCCCAAAAATAGAAGAGCAATAGGCTATACTTGTCAGCACAAGGGTAAGAAAGTGTTATGAATCAGAATTAAGCCTTTGGGACTTCTTCTCATAACCCATATATCTTTTGAAAAGCTACTTGAATTCTCTATGCCTCAATTTACTCCTGAATAAAATGAGATTGGTAAGCCCTTTATCATAAACTTATTTTTTAATATGGATTGGGGCTATAAATGTAAGCTACTTGGCATAGTTCTTGCCAGATAGTAGTCAATAAATATTATGTATTATCATTATTGTTATATGATTATAACTTATTTGGAGTTGAACAGTTCATAAAGTATTATTCTGCATCTTCTAAGGTGCATGAATTCAGGTTACTTGTAAATCTTTGAGTTGATTTTTATTTAAGGCAGAAACTTGTATGATGTCTGATGCGGAAACTCGTATGTAGTAAAACACTTTACACATATTTGTTCCTTTCCATTTGAAGATGGATTTGTCAAGTAAACCTGCTTTGAAGAGGGAATAACTCCCCCACCCCTGGCCCGCCTGATAACAATTAGTCCTTCTGATATATGTGCCTCAGGGGTCCCCTTGGTGGCTCAGTCGGTTAAGTATCTGACTTCAGCTCAGGTCATGATCCCAGGGCAGGGGTGAAGGTGGGGGGAGTCCCTGCTCCACGGGGAGCCTGCTTCTTCTCTTCCTCTCTGTTCCCCCTTGCTCCTTCTCTTTCACTCTCTCCTGTCTCTCTCTCTCAAATGAATAAATTAACTCTTTTAAAAAAATGTGTGTATATGCATATATGAGATATATATGTGTGTATATCCTGTATATATGTATATGCATATATTATATATGTATATATATTCCATTTTATGCCCCCCACCACTTTGTTGATTCTTTTTTTAAAAGATTTTATTTATTTCTCTGAGAGAGAGAGCATGAGGCAGTGTATGTGAGAGAGAGAGAAAACACAAGAAGCGGGTGGAAGGAGAGGGAGAAGCAGACTCCTGCCAGGCAGGATGTGGGGCTGTATTCCATCCAGGACCTTGGGATCATGACCTGAGCTAAAGGCAGAGGCTTAACCAAGTGAGCTAACCACAGGCCCTGTTGATTCTTTTTACTCATTTCCTTATTTGTTTCTAAATGTCAAGCATTACCACGGTTCTGAAGCCAGAGATAAAGGCAATGGTGTACTAAGGGGAATATCACTTCCCTCCATCCCTTCTATCCTTTTCACCCTGACTCCTTGTACCTTCTGAAGGCAGCCATTTTCAATATAATGTAGTTTATCCTTCCTGTGTTTCTTTTTGCACAGCAAGCAAGTACATATATATATTCTTATTTCCTCTTTTTTGTAAACACACGTTAAATGCTAAAGATTATATTTCATGTAAACAGAGTATTTGTTTGTAGAGCTCTCATTCTGTTTTTACAGCTACAAATTATTCTGTCTTGAAATACATCATAGTTTTTAAATTATTTTTCTATATAAGCACTCAGGCTGCTTTCAATATTTTGTATTTATAAAAGTGATTCAGTAAACAAACTTGTATATATGTATTTTCGTATATTTACAGATAAAATTCCCAGAGGAGGAATTGCTAGATCAAAATGCAAATACATATGTAGTTTTGTTGATTGTTGCTAAATTCCCTTCAAAAAGGATTTTTCCAATTTGCATGCTTGTCAACAAGTACTTTAAGCAATCTTTTAATTACCAATAAGTATTAGGTTCATTTACTCTATAATTCTTATTGAGTCAGAAATAGAGATATATACAGTTTCAATTCTTTTTAATAAGGGAAAATATATATATTTTTGCTCTAAACTCATTATTCAAAATTATAATTATCAAAGATTCTTTATCTTATTCTGATCCCCATCACAATTCCATGCATTGAATGATTAAGATTTTGAAGTCTAGCAAAACTGGGTGTGAATTCCAGAGTTCTCATTTATGTGATATTAGCAGTTTTAGAACATTTAGAAATGTTTGTCATTTCTAAAAATCTGGGTTTTTCATTCTATGTAATTGGTTCTAATTATATTTCCTATTATGTATATTATTATGATTAAAGAGAATTACCTCTGATATCTTTACATACAGCATCTGGAATAGGGTAAGCTTCAAATTATATTTTTTTCTTTCCCTAAAACATTTTGGGGAATTGAGATTTGTTTAAATTTTGATTTTTAGAAATTTTGCTTGCTTTCTTTTTGTCAATGAGTTTCATATTTTATTTTTAGATCTTTTGTCAAAATTTGTTTCCTATTGCAGCATATTTTAGATAATTTTACTTCAAGGTTTTGGAAATAAAGCAAAACTGACAAAATCATAATACATAAGTTTTAAAAAATTAGTTTTTTTAAAGGATTCTAAAATATATCTTAAGACATTTTTCTTTTTCTAAAAAGCCTGAGTTATAGATGAGGAACAAACAAAATTGTGTTTGTTTCTGTTTTTTTTAATGAAGATAAAGAGCTTTATTCTGTATATCTTTTAGTGTAGATAAAAGGTTCTATAACATACATTTATTCTCTTTGTAAACTGAAAATAATTAATAACACAAAAGCTACATATGCCCAAATACATGTATCAAAGTATAGATGCCAGTTTTTCTCATTCTAACAGGTTTTCTGTAATTTATATCTTAGTACATTTCATATCAGTCTTTAATCTTTACTTAACCATTCTGCTCTGCCTAAATGAAAGTGTTTATGAATGTCATAAGTTAGAGTGAAATTTAAGAGCTGCACTGATTCTAAAATAAGTTTTTCCCTTGTATGAATGTGGTAGACAAAAACTGGACTGCTTATAGGAAGTGTTAGATAAACTGTGTAGTAATATATCTTTTTAAAGATTTTATTTATTTATTTGACAGACAGAGATCACAAGTAGGCAGAGAGGCAGGCAGAGAAAGGGAGAAGCAGGCTCTCCACTGAGCAGAGAGCCCCATACAGGGCTCAATCCCAGGACCCTTCTTAGATCATGACCTGAGCCAAAGGCAGAGGCTTTAACCCACTGAGCCACGCAGGCACCTGAAACTGTGTAGAAATATTTTTAAAACCAAAGTTTGGAAGTTTAAACAGTTTAGTGAATCTCTTTATGACAATATCAATCTCCATCCCTACTACTATCCTCTGTGTGTTGTACTTAACATTGTGTATGTGTATACATGTGTATGTGCACATGCTTGTGTATAACACAGGATGTGTATCATATTAAACTTAATTAGTTTGTCCACTTAGCTTGTTAGCTTGTGGGAATCACAAAAAGGAAACTTACACATGTTTTTATTTTGACAGCACAAATTCTATAGGAGCAATTTCTATCGGAATCTCTTAAATGTAAATCTAAAAACTGGTTAACTTGTATTTACTTAGTGTGATGTACATTTTTCTCCAATACATTCAAATCTTCGTATTGAATTTAATGCTTTTAATTTAGCATCATAGATTAGAACTGAAAGACATAGGAAGTAATCTGGTGTAATATTAATAGTCTCTAAGATTTGCATCCTCAAAATATTTTAAGTTTCGGGCGCCTGGGTGGCTCAGTGGGTTAAGTCGCTGCCTTCGGCTCAGGTCATGATCTCAGGGTCCTGGGATCGAGTCCCGCATCGGGCTCTCTGCTCGGCAGGGAGCCTGCTTCCCTCTCTCTCTCTCTCTGCCTGCCTCTCCATCTACTTGTGACTTCTCTCTGTCAAATAAATAAATCTTAAAAATTTATTTAAAAAAATATTTTAAGTTTCAACCATTAAAAACAATTACATATCAATTTATTTACTTAATCCCCATTCATTCAATACTTACTGAGTGCCAGGAGATGTTCAAGGCTTCATATAATTGAACAAAACAGTCAGTGATTCTGCACTGATGTTGATTATATTCTAGAGCAGGAGAAAATCCATAAACTATATGAATATGAAAATTATAAGTATTTTAGAAGGTAATAGATATTGTAAATAGAATTTGTAAAATATAATGTAGAACAGAGGAATGCAGGTTGAGGGTCTTTATGTTATTACAAATTATTGCAAACTTCACTTGTTGTCTAGAAATTTATTATGTTTTGGTACTATTTATCTATTACTCTATTTTTAGACAATCATTTCAAATATTATCCAAGATTTGGAAATATCTAAATCCAAAGTTCTACTAATTAGAGATAACTTTTCTAAGCATTTCATGGAATTTTGTGAATTTTTGTGCAGAATTTTTTCAATATTTATATTAATTATAATTTGGATTAAAAGTCATTTATGGGCTTGCATTCAGGTTTTTGAATATTAAATATTTTACTTAATAAATTAAAATTGTATTATATATTCATAAGTGCATCAAGACATTATTAAACTATTTACATGATAATACATTGCTACTTTAATCAGAAAAATAATACCCCAAACACATTGTTATGCATGTGGTGACAATAAGTTGGTGACCTCCCATTTATGCTAATTAGAACTCTGTCTTATCTGAGCAAGAAGCAAGGCTAATTTGCACCTTCATTTATATTTAACCCCATGAAAATGAGTCATGACTTGTGGCTGAGAGATTTCTACTGCTTATTGCCAAAGTATAGCAGTCCGTTGTCTTCACAGCTCTTTTCAGTTTTGAAAAGAGCTGTCCCCTCTGCCTGGAGCCCTCGTTCTGTAGATCAGCTCCCTGGTGCCCCTTATCACAACTGAGGTCTCCACTCAAATGTCATCCTATCAAAGAGACTTCCTCCCATGCTGTTAAAAGAGCCCTTCCAAAAAAAAAAAAGAGCCCTTCCCTTTGGTCACATTCTCTCATGTTGTCCATTTCATTTTCTTCAGTACTAAAGTTGATTTGTTTCCTTGTTTATTGTCCCCTTGCCCTCCTACCTTAGTTCTCTAAGTGCCCAGCACCTGTCTGACTTGATCTCCACGATAACCTTGGTCTCAGCTGAGTGTCTAGCACATACCAAGTGCTCAAGAAATATGTGTTGAGTGAAGAATGAAAAATGATGAGTTTTCATGTTAAAATATTCAAGGCAACTAAGTTTTCTCCTTAGTTTAGCATTTTCACTGTAGTTCTTTTCATGACTAGATGAAGTGCGAAATTAAATGATATTTTATAAAGAAAAAATGCATTTCTAACAGAATAATATATTATAGGGTAGTGTAATATGGCACATTTAGTATAGTGGTTAAGATCATGGGCTGTGGAGCCAGATTACCAAGCCATTTCTGGCTTAGTTACTTACTTGAACAAATTACTTAACCCCTCTTTTGCCTTTTCATTTGTAAAATCAAGGTAATAATAGTGTCTACCTCATACAGTTATTGCAAAGACTAAGTGAGTTTATCTCCCTGCAATGTTTATCATAGCTCATAGTACATAGTAAACATTTGATAATATTGGCAATAATTATTATTCAGTGACTATACTTCTCATTTTTGTGATGATCCCTCTGCATAAAATAAGAAGGCACAGGTGTGATCCCCACATATGCAGTAAAATTGTGCATAAAAATTCAGGTTTGAGTACTATTCACATTTTTAATCATGCCAGTACTTCCCCTGATAGTAAAACCATTTTCAGGGACCCATTTTTCTGTGCTGTTATAGAAAAATAAAACACTGGGCTATTTCAAAGATGCTAAGTATATATGAGTGCTGAAAACTACTTGCCAGAAATTACACAAAGTGCCAACATAGCACCTTGTCCCCATGTTCCTCTGCTTTGTGAGAAGTTTATTTATTGAAATTGATCCCCAGAAACATGAAATGTTGGAGTTAAACTTTGCTAAAATGCATTCTTTAAATATACTTTCCTTTCTTTATTTCTAATACTTGGGTAAATAGTGTGTTACATTACTTCTAAACTCAATGTGTGATGACAACTCAATAATTGGCTTGACCCACACTTAAGCTACTGCCATACTGTGAAAAGAGACATCTTATTACACTCGAATATCCTGTGTGAGATTCTTCAGGTTTCAAATATGACCATTAAGTCATGTCTAAAATGCAAAGACCAGATTCAACACCATAATGAGAACTGTAAGATGCAGAAAAAATACTGCAAAACATTGGTGTGTTCTCCCAGAACTGAGATAGCCCGATATTTAACATGGGAAACAGTGATTTTGGCAAGTAATATTTCAATTTATTTTTGTTTTTATTTTATTTTATTTTATATTTTTTAATCATGTAAGACTTCTTAATTTTATTTTTTTCCAAGTGTTTATTTAAATTCCAGTTAGCTAATACACAGTGTAATATTGGTTTCAAGAGTAGAATTTTGTGATTCATCACTTACATACAATAAATACCCAATGCTCATCGCAAGTGTCCTCCTTAATACCCATCACCCATTTAACCCATCCCCCACCTACCTTCCCTCTGACAACCCTGTGTGTTCTCTATCATTAAGAGTCTGTTTTATAGTTTGCCTCTTTTTTTCACCCTATGTTCATATGTTATGTTTCTTAAATTCTGCATATGAGTGAAATCTTATGATATTTGTTTTTCCCTGACCGATTTATTTCACTTAGCATAACACATTCTAGCTCTATCCATGTGTTGCAGTCTTAGAGGAGAACGGACACAAGTGGTAACCTCTTTTTTTTGACACTGGCCACAGCAACACTTTACTAAATATGTCTCCTGAGGCAAGGAAAACAAATGCAAAAATAAACTATTGGGACTTCATCAAGATAAAAAACTTCTGCCCAGTGAAGGAAACAATCAACAAAACTAAAAGCCAACATTTGGAATGGGAGAAGATATTTGCAAATGACATATCTGATAAGGGATTAATATGTAAAATCTATAAAGAACTTATCAGACTCAAAACCCAAAATACAAATAATCCAGTCTCAAAATGGGCCAAAGACATGATTAGATATTTTTCCAAGGAAGTCATCCAAATGGCTAACAAACACATGAAATGATGCTCACCATCAGTGATCATCAGGGAAATACCAAGTAAAAGCGCAGTGAGATATCACCTTAGACCTGTCAGAATAGCTAAAATCAACAACACAAGAAACAGTAGGTGTTGGCGAGGATGAGGAGAAAGGAGAACCCTCTTACACTGTTGATGGGCAAACTGGTACAGCCACTCTGGAAAACAGTATGGAGACCTCAAAAGATCAAGTTTGTTTGTTTTTGTTTTTGTTTTTAATTTTCACATATATGTATAAATAAAATTGCTTGCATGAGATAGCTTGTGTTACAGTTTCTGCTTCATCCTAATAGTAGACATTTTGAAATATGAGTGTTGACAGTTCTGGATTTAGAAAGAAAAATAATACAAAGTGCCATCCATCCTAAAAAAGGCTCCTTGCCTCAAAATATAGCCCTTGATTTAGTCTGTGGTCTTAAACTTCTCTATAGGATTCTCACCTTCTTAATCTAATACTCCTAACATACTTACCCAACAAATACATAGCTTACTAACTCTACACATTAATAATAAACATCTAGTGTTTTTCTCACTTATGCCCATATATATTTCTGCCTTTAAAGAAGTTAGTCTTTAGTAAGGAATATGTAGACCAATAACTTTAGCTCATACAATAAACACCAGTATAGTAGCAAGTAATATCTAGTATTTGTGAAACATTTGTTATGCTACAGAAACTAATATAGTACTTTATAAAGCTTACTTAAGTTAATAATTCCTACAATTATTTCAGGTAGTACTAATGATCTCAATTTTACAGATAAGAGTTGAGGCACAGGGGGTATGAATCACTTAACTGAGGTTATTCAGAAAGCAAGTGGTGGAGCTGGGATTCTAATCCAGGTAGGATCTTCACTCCGGGGCCCAAACTTTTAATTACTCTGCTAAAATCAAGGTTTGACTATAATTTTACTAGGACAAAGATAAGTAAAATGTAATTAAGCTTTGAGGTGAGATGCAGAATAGAGAGCTTTCAAGGAAAATGAGGGAAGATATGACATATGGAATGAGTTTTGAAGGATACATAATTTTCAAGCAGACGATCAAAGGATAGATATTTCAGGAAAGGAGCAAAAGCAAAGAAAGAGGGATTGATAATAATTGGAACTGTTATAAACATCTCTTTGCTTCCTGAATAATGTTCAAATTACTTAAGCTAGCCTTGAAAGGCTAATTTGATCTTACCTCAACCTAAATATCTAGTCCTGTTTTTTTTTATTTTTGTTTTTTGCTATTTATTTTACATTTTGTAATGTATTGTTTCTTCTTCCATTTTCATGCTTTCCTACCTCTATTTCTCTATCAGTGTTATTCCATCCATATGAATCTACTCTGTATGTCTCCACCTGTTCATCTTTTACTTAACCTTCAAGGCCTCATTTAGAAATGCCTTCCCCGGGTGCCTGGGTGGCTCAGTGGGTTAAGCCGCTGCCTTCGGCTCAGGTCAAGATCTCAGGGTCCTGGGATCGCGTCCCACGTTGGGCTCTCTGCTCAGCAGGGAGTCTGCTTCCTCCTCTCTCTCTCTCTCTGCCTGCCTCTCTGTGCCTACTTGTGATCTCTCTCTGTCAAATAAATAAATAAAATCTTTAAAAAAGAAAAAAAAAAAAGAAATGCCTTCCCCTTCATAAAACATTTCCCTCCAGGGCAGAATTTTTCATTTCTCTTCCTATCCTCGTCCTTAGCACTTACTTTCTCTATTCTTCTCCATGTGGCTCATTACTTCACACACACAGCTTACCTCTTAATGTATTTATGTGTCATTTCATTCATCCATTAATAGTTATCCTAGCTAGGTAGCTATCATCTATCTTTACAAGTAATCTACCAAAAAGTTTTAAAGGAAAGTTGCAAAATAACAGTTAAGATCTTGGACTTTATAGTCTAAGACAACTAGATGGGATTACTAGCTCTGGGTTTACAAACCATCTATAAAGTTGGTGAAACAATCTGAAGTTACATTTCCTCATCCTAGAAGTGGACAGAGAATACTTCCCTCAGAGCATAGTTGTAAAGATTAAATCTAATGGTAAATATAAAGTGCTTAACTCAATATGAGCACTAATGAAGTGATAGCTATGGCTGTTACTATTGTTTAGATACACAAAATATTCCCAGGAGCAAACATTTAAGAATCATGGTTGAATAATACAGCAGCATTTCTCAATTTTTAGCATTTATTCTTATTGTATATAATCATCACCCCAGGCACTTGTTAAGATGCAGACTCCGTATAGTTTTACTTCCAGATACTCTGATGTTCAAAGTTTTGGTTTGGGGAAAGAATCTCCATTTTTAAGAAGCAACCTGAGTGACTGTACTGCAGATGATCTGGAGACTATTTTGAAAATATGCTAAAGCAGAGACATAGCCAATGAAAATTCTTAGCTAGAAAAACAATATGTGTATTAGCCAGAAGTGCCAGCCTTGATGTCATCAATCTCTTATCAATCTCTTTACCATTTTCCTTTCTCTCTCATTTTAGAAGAGGGGAAAAAAAAAAAAAAACCTCTTTTATTTATGCATGATCTTTCCAGATTATGCACATTCTTTGCAAAAATAGAGGCTTTGGTGCTTACATGTAAGAACTCTCACATATCATATTTCTTTGATTCATAAAGAACAAAAGAAAGCTGTAATAAATCAAAAAAAGGAGAAGATTCTATATAATAGCAATGATTTAAAGATAAAACCTGTTGCTTATATAAAAGATTCGTTTTTGTTTGATTAACTAAGGTTGTCTTTTTTGTCTTTTTTCCTGAAAATGCAATTCAGAGTTCTCCATTGTGATTTTAACTATTCTCAGAAACAGAACACTTTGTAATGAATAGCCATCAGAATATTTCTTGGGCATAGGAGAGCACCAATCAGTGAATCTCAAATCAAGATCTCATGCGGAAATGAATTTGTTTCGATTCTTTCTGCTTCTTTAGGGTTTTTGGATTTTATTTTTTTTATAATTTTTTTTATTTTTTATAAACATATATTTTTATCCCCAGGGGTACAGGTCTGTGAATCACCAGGTTTACACACTTCACAGCACTCACCAAAGCACATACCCTACCCAATGTCCATAATCCCCCCCTTCTCCCAAACCCCCTCCCCCCAGCAACCCTCAGTTTGTTTTGTGAGATTAAGAGTCACTTATGGTTTGTCTCCCTCCCAATCCCATCTTGTTTCATTTATTCTTCTCCTACCCACTTAAGACCCCATGTTGCATCCCCACTTCCTCATACCAGGGAGATCATATGATAGTCGTCTTTCTCTGCTTGACTTATTTCGCTAAGCATGATACGCTCTAGTTCCATCCATGTTGTCGCAAATGGCAAGATTTCATTTCTTTTGATGGCTTCATAGTATTCCATTGTGTATATATACCACATCTCTTGATCCATTCATCTGTTGATGGACATCTAGGTTCTTTCCATAGTTTGGCTATTGTGGACATTGCTGCTATAAACATTCGGGTGCACGTGCCCCTTTGGATCACTACGTTTGTATCTTTAGGGTAAATACCCAATAGTGCAATTTCTGGGTCATAGGGCAGTTCTATTTTCAACATTTTGAGAAACCTCCATGCTGTTTTCCAGAGTGGTTGCACCAGTTTGCATTCCCACCAACAGTGTAGAAGGGTTCCCCTTTCTCCGCATCCTCGCCAGCATCTGTCATTTCCTGACTTGTTGATTTTAGCCATTCTGACTGGTGTGAGGTGATATCTCATTGTGGTTTTGATTTGTATTTCCCTGATGCCGAGTGATATGGAGCACTTTTTCATGTGTCTGTTGGCCATCTGGATGTCTTCTTTGCAGAAATGTCTGTTCATGTCCTCTGCCCATTTCTTGATTGGATTATTTGTTCTTTGGGTGTTGAGTTTGCTAAGTTCTTTATAGATTCTGGACACTAGTCCTTTATCTGATATGTCGTTTGCAAATATCTTCTCCCATTCTGTCAGTTGTCTTTTGATTTTGTTAACTGTTTCCTTTGCTGTGCAAAAGCTTTTGATCTTGATGAAATCCCAGTAGTTCATTTTTGCCCTTGCTTCCCTTGCCTTTGACGTTGTTCCTAGGAAGATGTTGCTGCGGCTGAGGTCAAAGAGGTTGCTGCCTGTGTTCTCCTCAAGGATTTTGATGGATTCCTTTCACACATTGAGGTCCTTCATCCATTTTGAGTCTATTTTTGTGTGTGGTGTAAGGAAATGGTCCAATTTCATTTTTCTGCATGTGGCTGTCCAATTATCCCAGCACCATTTATTGAAGAGGCTGTCTTTTTTCCATTGGACATTCTTTCCTGCTTTGTCGAAGATTAGTTGACCATAGAGTTGAGGGTCTATTTCTGGGCTCTCTATTCTGTTCCATTGATCTATGTGTCTGTTTTTGTGCCAGTACCATGCTGTCTTGATGATGACAGCTTTGTAATAGAGCTTGAAGTCCGGAATTGTGATGCCACCAACGTTGGCTTTTTTTTTTCAATATCCCTTTGGCTATTCGAGGTCTTTTCTGGTTCCATATAAATTTTAGAATTATTTGTTCCATTTCTTTGAAAAAGATGGATGGTACTTGGATAGGAATTGCATTAAATGTGTAGATTGCTTTAGGTAGCATAGACATTTTCACAACATTTATTCTTCCAATCCAGGAGCATGGAACATTTTTCCATTTCTTTGTGTCTTCCTCAATTTCTTTCATGAGTACTTTATAGTTTTCTGAGTATAGATTCTGTGCCTCTTTGGTTAGGGTTATTCCTAGGTATCTTATGGTTTTGGGTGCAATTGTAAATGGGGTTGACTCCTTAATTTCTCTTTCTTCTGTCTTGCTGTTGGTGTAGAGAAATGCAACTGATTTCTGTGCATTGATTTTATATCCTGACACTTTACTGAATTCCTGTATAAGTTCTAGCAGTTTTGGAGTGGAGTCTTTTGGGTTTTCCACATATAGTATCATATCATCTGCGAAGAGTGATAATTTGACTTCTTCTTTGCCGATTTGGATGCCTTTAATTTCCTTTTGTTGTCTGATTGCTGAGGCTAGGACCTCTAGTACTATGTTGAATAGCAGTGGTGATAATGGACATCCCTGCCGTGTTCCTGACCTTAGCGGAAAAGCTTTCAGTTTTTCTCCATTGAGAATGATATTTGTGGTGGGTTTTTCATAGATGGCTTTGATGATATTGAGGTATGTGCCCTCTATCCCTACACTTTGAAGAGTTTTGATCAGGAAGGGATGCTGTACTTTGTCAAATGCTTTTTCAGCATCTATTGAGAGTATCATATGGTTCTTGTTCTTTCTCTTATTGATGTGTTGTATCACATTGACTGATTTGCGGATGTTGAACCAACCTTGCAGCCCTGGAATAAATCCCACTTGGTCGTGGTGAATAATCCTTTTAATGTACTGTTGAATCCTATTGGCTAGTATTTTGTTGAGCATTTTCGCATGTGTGTTCATCAAGGATATTGGTCTATAGCTCTCTTTTTTGATGGGATCCTTGTCTGGTTTTGGGATCAAGGTGATGCTGGCCTCATAAAATGAGTTTGGAAGTTTTCCTTCCATTTCTATTTTTTGGAACAGTTTCAGGAGAATAGGAATTAGTTCTTCTTTAAATGTTTGGTAGAATTCCCCCGGGAAGCCGTCTGGCCCTGGGCTTTTGTTTGTTTGGAGATTTTTAATGACTGTTTCAATCTCCTTACTGGTTATGGGTCTGTTCAGGCTATCTATTTCTTCCTGGTTCAGTTGTGGTAGTTTATATGTTTCTAGGAATGCATCCATTTCTTCCAGATTGTCAAATTTATTGCCGTAGAGTTGCTCATAGTATGTTCTTATAATAGTTTGTATTTCTTTGGTGTTAGTTGTGATCTCTCCTCTTTCATTCATGATTTTATTTATTTGGGTCCTTTCTCTTTTCTTTTTGATAAGTCGGGCCAGGGGTTTATCAATTTTATTAATTCTTTCAAAGAACCAGCTCCTAGTTTCATTGATTTGTTCTATTGATTTTTTGGTTTCTATTTCATTGATTTCTGCGCTGATCTTTATGATTTCTCTTCTCCTGCTGGGCTTAGGGTTTCTTTCTTGTTCTTTCTCCAGGGTTTTTGGATTTTAATACTTAGCATCATTCCAGAGAATCTGACTTAAAAAAAAAAATTTAAGAGGCCCAAATATATGCAATTTTTAAAAGTCTCCCACTTGATTGTGGTCATCTAGATTTTAAACATCCATCATCCCAACGTGTGGCTTCTAGCTTCAAATCCACCAGAAGTGCTTGTTAAAAACATAAATACATGATTCTTATCCTGGCTTATTGAATCAGAAATCTTTGAGGGTGGCTTCAGCATCTATAATTTTAACAAAGTTTTCTGATGATTTTATGCACATTAGACACTGAGAACCCCCACCAACTAAAATGATCCAGTTTCCTCCTCCAGTACGTGGAAAAGAATACCAGGAACCCAGGGACTAAGAAGCCTGAGAACTATTCCAGAAGCCATTCTGTTATTCTTTTTATTTTATTTTGCTTTTAAAAATTGTAGACCTCAAAAAATATTCAGTAAGTAGCACTATATATATATATATACATATATATATGTATATATATATATATATATCACAAGGCTGCACTGATAATTAACATTGTCTACTATATTTTCTTTTTATTTATTTTGTGGAAAATTAAAGTTCAAGTTTCACTAACCATATCAAGTCTAGATATTTCAGCTTATATTCCTTATAGACAAAATCACTTTTCTATGTGACTTACATACAAATGTTACCCTCAAGAAATTTAACATTATTATCTAATACTTCATATTCATTTTCCCCCACTGTCCCAATAATGTCTTTCACAGCTTCTTTTTTTTTTTAATCATATACACCACCAAGGATCATACATTGCACATAGTTTTAAGGTTTATTTACAAACCCCAAAGCCAGAAGAAGGAAGGAAAAAAATAAAAAAGATTAAAGAAGAAATAAATGAAATAGAGAAGATCAATGAAAGTCCTAGAATTGTAGACTTCAAAATTATATCAAGATGAAAGAAAATTTGAGCAGAACAATTACTAGTAACAAAATTGGAATCAGTAATCAAACAAACAAACAAAAAAACAACAACAACAACCAAAAAGAAAAAAAAAATAACAGAAAAAAACTCTCAACAAAAGTTCAGGAACAGATGACTTCATCTGTTCCTGAATTACACTAATCATTTAGAAGAAAACTTAATGCTTACTCTTCTTAAAATATTCCAAAGAAATAGAAGAGGAAGGAAAATGATGAGATTGATTCTACAAAATCAGTATTCCCTATACCTAAACCAGACAAAGACTGCAAAAACAAACAAACAAAAACCTATAGGCCAGTATCTCCAATGAATAAATACCCTAAAAAAATATTAGCAAACCAAATTCAACAATACGTTAAAAAAATCATTCACCATGATTTACTAGGATTTATTCCAGGGATGCAAGGGTGGTTCAATATTTGCAAATCAATATGATAAATCACATTGACAAGATAAACACCATATGATCATCTCAATAGATTTTTTTAAAAGTATTTGACAAAATACAACATCTTTTTCTGTTTAAAAACTCTTAATAAAGGGGCACCTGGGTGGGTTAAGGCCCCTGCCTTCGGCTCAGGTCATGATCCCAGGATCCTGGGATTGAGCCCCTCACCGGGCTCTCTGCTCAGCAGGGAGTCGGCTTCCCCACCTCTCTCTCTGCCTGCCTCTCTGCCCACTTGTGATCTCTGTCAAATAAATAAAATCTTAAAAAAAAAAAAAACAACCTCTTAATAAAGTGGGCTTAGAGAGAACATACCTCGACATAATAAAGACCATATATGAAAAACTTACATCATACTAACATCATAGTCGATGATGAAAATTGAGAGTGTTTCCAATCAGAACAAGACAAGGATGTCCACTCTTGCCACTTTTATTCAACATAGTAATGGAAGCCCACACCACAGCAATCAGATAAGACTTAAAGACATCCAAGTTGGTAAGGAAGTAAAACTGTACTATTTGTAGGTGACATACTATATATAGAAAACTCTAAAGACTC
Source organism: Mustela nigripes (assembly GCF_022355385.1). NCBI lineage: Eukaryota > Metazoa > Chordata > Mammalia > Carnivora > Mustelidae > Mustela > Mustela nigripes. Next base: position 26,934,586 of record NC_081557.1, on the reverse strand, counting down.
CATCAAAACACTATTAGAACTGATAAATGAATTCAATAAGTCACAAAATGCAAAATTAACATACAGAAATAGGTTGTATTTCTACTGATAATAAAGTAATAGAAAGCAAAAATAAAATAACAGTGAGATGCCTGGCTGGTTCAGTCAGCAGAGCATGGGACTCTTGATCTTGGGGTTATGACTTCGAGCCCCATGTTGGGGGTAGAGTTTCCTTAGAAAAATTTATTTGATTAAATTGAAGAAAAAATAAAGAAAACAATCCTGTTGACAATTGCACAAAAATAATAAAATAGCTAGAAATAAACTTAACCAAGGAGGTTAAAGACCTGAACTCTAAAAACTATAAAACCCTAATGAAAGAAAGTGAAGATGACACAAATGGAAAGCTATTTCATGCTCTTGGATTGGAAAAACAAATATTGTAAAAATGTCCATACTACTCCAAGCAATCTGCAGATTCAGTGTCCTCCCTATCAAAATACTAACAATGTTTTTCACAGAACTAGAACAAATAATACTAAAATTTGTGTAGAACCTCAAAAGACCCAACACAGCCAAAGCAGTCTTGAGAAAGAAGACCAAAGCTAGTGGTATCACAATCCTAGATTTCAAGATATACTTCAAAGCTGTAGTGATCAAAACAGTATAGTGCTGGCACAAAAACTAGACACATGGATCAATAGTTTTCTTCAAAATAGAAGATTCTCCTGCTGTACATGATTATAAGTAATTTGTCTTGCAGAAAAATCCTCAAATGGAATTTGTTCTATTATTTCCTCTTAATTAGAAAAAGTTAAATATGATTTTCAAAAAAAGCTATAAAGTGTCCTTATTAGGCCATTATATCAGGAGGCATTACGCCATACATTGGTCCCACTTTTCATGAATAAATTATAATCATCATTTGAAGGTGGTGTTCATATGATTTTTTCTTGTGAAAGTACCTTTCCCCTTTTGTTAATAAGTAATTAATAAGTAATCTGTGGGATGATTTGTGAAGTTTGTAGGAATATTCTCTTCCACAGAAATGCTTTACTGAATAATTTAGCATCTTTTGGTGACTCTTTCCTTAATCAATTATTACAATACTGATTGCATAAGACTTTTTAATTTTATCATCCTTGTTTCTTTAATGGCATTCTTCTATAAAGTAGAGCTTTTCCCTCTCCCCCTTAACACCGCATTTTGTTATTATCACCTAAGACTCATGGATTTTTTTCTTTTATTAAAATATGTGTACACATATATCCTGTAATATACATACTGATAATAATAATGCAGCTCAGTGAACTTTCACAAACTGAACACACTGCTGTAATTAGCATCCAGGTTAAGAATAGAGCATTATAGCACATTGTAGCTCCCTACAATAGTTATATGTCAAGGATAACCACTATTCTGAAATCTAGCAACATTTACTAGATTTTCCTATGTTTATATTTGAGATAAATAGAATTATATAATATGTAGTGTTGTGTTTTTGTTTTTTATGTCTGACTACTTGGATCACCATATTTTTTTTTAAAGTTTCACTCATATTGTTATACAGAATAATAGATAATTCATCTCCTTACTTTCTAGCATGGCATCATGTAAATATATCACATTTATATATCCAATCCATTATGAATGGACATTTGGGTTGGGTTGTTTGAAGACCAGCATAAAAATAGTCTCATAAACATTCTAGCTTATATGTCTTTGGTGAACTCATACATAACTTTTTGTTGTTGTTGTTGTTCTTTTAAAATTCGATGGGATATAATCCATTGCTGTCATAATTCCATTTGATGCTCAAATTTCCCAAATTTCACCAGTAGCTTCAAGCAGGCTTCTGGGTCCTTTAACAAGTCTGATTAATTTCTCTTGTTACTTTCTAACACATAAGATAGTTTAGGCTTGCCTTAAACTTTCCCAGATGTAGACCTAGAATTAGCCATTTTTCCTGAGAGCCCGGATAATGAGTAATGCTATTTAGAAATGAAGATCTAAGCACTAGATGTGTTGCTTTTGGGAGTCAATGTTTTTAGGCCTTTTAGTGGACAGTGCTAGGAAAATATTTTTAATATAAATAATGAAATTGCACTGATATTTACAATATCAACACAATGCCACATTTTCTTCATTTTTTTTTTTATTTTTTATAAACATATATTTTTATCCCCAGGGGTACAGGTCTGTGAATCACCAGGTTTACACACTTCACAGCACTCACCAAATCACATACCCTCCCCAATGTCCATAATCCCACCCCCTTCTCCCAAACCCCCTCCCCCCAGCAACCCTCAGTTTGTTTTGTGAGATTAAGAGTCACTTATGGTTTGTCTCCCTCCCAATCCCATCTTGTTTCATTTATTCTCCTACCCACTTAAGCCTCCATGTTGCATCACCACTTCCTCATATCAGGGAGTAGTCTACATATCTCTTGTCTCTTAAGTGAAATCTTTGGTACACAAAACTATTTTTTGTATTTACTCAGACTACACAGTACACCAAAACTACTTTAAGAACTTTAGAACTACTATACCAAAAAAAAACCCAAAAAACACAACTATTATACCAACAACAAGCCAACCATGAATATTCAAGATTTCTTCACTTTTTGTTGTTGTTCTTTCTTATATTCCTCTAACATTGTACAAATCAGGTATTTGGATCAATTATTTATTTCTCCCCCCCAACTACATTATGCTTATGTTATCAATTTGATAAGCATTTAATATTAACCATACCTGATTACATTTAATTTAATGATTTTATGTCCATTTTGTGATTTTCTTTTATCCTTGCTTATCAAATCTTATGTTTTGCATAAAGAAAGTATTAACATGTTAAAAATTCAAAATATATTTAGCCAAGTCACATTCCCTCCCTTTGCTATTCTGTTTACCCTATTCCCACCCTGTAGCCATCTACTTTGATTAAATTTTGGAGTATTGTTGCAGTGTTTTAATTTTTGAAAAAATAAGATTATATATATATTTTTTTTCTTAGTTCTACATTATTTTATAAAATTTATATGCTCTTGGGCATATTGCTTTTTCTAACTAATAATAATATATCCTGGAAAATCACTCCATATCACTTCATGGATACTATTCTCTTTCTTTTTATAGCTGTTTAGTACTGTGATAATGCATCATAATTTATCAAGTGATTTCTTTATATATGATAAAAAGGCAAAAGGCAAAAGGATGTTCCCAATGTTTTGTTTTTATAAATAATGGCAAATGAATACTTGTATGTGTTTGGTTATGTATGTGGTATTTTGGAAGATGACTTTTCATATTGATTCTTAGTAGTATAGTAGGTCAACCAGCATATGCTATGGAAAGTTTAGTTCGCTTTTTGTTTGTTTGTTAATTTATTTATTTATTAAAAGAAGGAGGGAGGGGAGGTGGGTCAGTGAGGCTACATGCCCAGTGTGGAGCCGCATCTGGGATCATGACCGGAGCCCAAATCAAGAATCTGATGCTTAACCAACTGAGCCACGCAGGTGCCTTGTTGTTGTTTTAGTCTTACTACGTAACAATTTCCACTCTAGTGTAAAATATAAAATTTCTATCAGCAGAGTAAAGAGAGCCTGTTAATTCACAGACTTACAAACAGAATGCGTCAAATGTTTAAAAATTTTCACCAATCTGATAAATGAAAATGGTATCTGAGTGTAGTTTTAGTATTAATTTTTATTTTTAACAAGTGAAAACTGAATGTTTTGTCATGTTTTAGGGCCAGCTGTGTATTTCTGAAATTGTCTGTGTCATTTGCCTGTTTTTCTTTTGAATTTTTCATATTTATTTCCCTGATTTTAACAGTTCTTTTTTTTAATATGTTTTTTTTTAATTTTATTTATTTATTTGACAGATAGAGATCACAAGTAGGCAGAGAGGCAGGCAGAGAGAGAGAGGAGGAAGAGGAAGCAGGCTCCCTGCTGAGCAGAGAGCTGGATGTGGGGCTTGATCCCAGGACTCTGGGATTGTGACCCGTGCTGAAGGCAGATGCTTTAATCCACTGAGCCACTGAGTGGCCTGAGCCACTCAGGCGCCCTGATTTTAACAGTTCTTAATGTACTAGAGATACTGCCCATTTTTTATGGCATAAATTGAAAACATTTTCTCTGAGTTTTTTTTCATTGCTTTGGTTTTACTTTGATTTTACTTGATATTATTTTCTTTATGTAGCCCAATTTACTAATAATTTCTTCCAATATATCAGAGTATTCGACTCAGCTAAAAATGTCTTTCCTCAGACTGAGGTAAAAAGGTCGGTGATATTGATATTTAGTATTGCTCTATTTTCTTACTTTTAAATCTTTGATTTAATTGAGGTTTATATTTATGTGTAGTAGGAGGTAGGGATGTAGTGCGAGCTTCTCCCCACCCCTAGTGGTGAACCAGTTGTTCATCTGTGCGTTTTAATATTTCATTTTTCCCAGTGATTTGCATGCCACTTTTATCAGACACTAAATTTTTATATGCACATTCTCTATTTCTACATTTGCTTTAATTTTACTGAGTTGTGTATTCATGTACCAGTGCCAAAAGGGGAATATACTTGTGAGTTATTCAGTGACAGAATCATAAATACTTTTGATTTTGTTCATCACTGAAACCAAGAGACAGGCCATTGGGAGTTGAAGGGAATGTCATTTGCAGAAACTATTGTTTCAACTCAGTTAATGCTAGAGCTTTATTTGATTACCATCTTTTTGTTCTTTATTTCTTTTGAAGAGATGAGAGTATTATTGAAAATCCAGATGTTTTATTTAGTTTAGAACTTGTCATTTTAAAGAGGAAGGATTTAAAATTTACATCTTACGCTCTTCTCTTTCAAGTTAGCTTTCTTTTTAAATGAAGTTATTATATATGGACTTTGATATTGGCTTTTATTTTTATTTACTTAAATGAATAATAGCAAGATATAGAAACTGAATGAAAACTCTGTAAATGGTACTTATTATAGCAAAAGAGAAAGGCTTTTAGAAAGTCTTTTCAGTTTCTTAAAATCAATTAGTGGAGCTAAACTGGATTATGTATGCATATATTAGTCACTCAGACATTATCATCTGTTGAAATAACTTTTTTAAGTTATGAGGTTTTTATTTCTTTGTGACATTCTTTATTCCATGGAATGCACCATTCTTTTATATTGCCTTTAGATTTCTGTATTTTTTCTATATTAGAACTACCACTTAAACAAAGATATAGTATTAACCTTAACTTATATTTGTCTAGCGCTTCAAAATAGTGGAGACCACTAAAAATGAAATATTAAAACGCACAGATGAACAACTGGTTCACCACTAGGGGTGGGGAGAAGCTCGCACTACATCCCTACCTCCTACTACACATAAATATAAACCTCAATTAAATCAAAGATTTAAAAGTAAGAAAATAGAGCAATACTAAATATCAATATCACTGACCTTTTTACCTCAGTCTGAGGAAAGACTTTTTTGTAGTGGAGACCAATTACCTCATTTTGTCACTGGGACATATGGATACTGACTGCCACATTTGAGCTGGACCCACTTAATCCAGACATCATTCAATACACTGTATACCTGCAGGGTTTTGTTTACAGAGAACTTTGTCAAGACAACAAAGGATTACTTAAAAAAAAAAAACACTGAATTTATTTTATAGAAGGATGATTGAAGACATTTTACTATGCAATTAATATAGGAGATAATACATATATATGTGTGTCATTGACAAGGATATAGTGATAGTATGATATTCTTTAACTTTTTTAAGTTTTGAAAAATTTTTAAAGGTTTTATTAATTTACTTGAGAGAGAGAGAGAGAGTACAAGCATGGAGGAGGGGAAATGGGAGAGGAAGTAGACTCCCTGCTGAGCAGGGAGCCTGATATAAGGCTTGATTCCAAGACCCCAAGATCACAACCTGAGCCAAAGAGATGCTTAACTGACTGAGCCACCCAGGCACCCCCTGATATTAATTCTTAATTGCCGTGCAACGAAAGGACCAAAGGCTTTTGCCAACATTAACATGGGGAATAAACTGTGTTTTCTGGTTTTTGTCACTTCTTGAGCTATGCAGTTCTTTGCCTATTCTGGTGGCTCTTGTTGATTGTGCTAAACTAATTCATGCCTTTTTTTTTTTTAAAAGGCTAATTAGAAAGGAAATAATATTTTGAGCACTGCAGTATCTTTAAATGTATTTTTATATCACATCTAATACACTGAGTATAAGCTGGTTTTGTTTATGAATTTTTACACATTTATATTAAATAATCCTTGTTAACTAAATCTTATAACAATAATTTCCCTCTAATATAGACTGAACTCTGCTTCAGGACAAACTCCCATATCTTAGTTGCTTAACACAGATGATGTGCCCTTTTTCCCCTGATGCGAAGTCCTCTGTGCTTTTCTTCCTAGCAGTGTTTCAGAGTCCTAGATTTATGCATCTGAGGACTTTGTTCTCTCAACATATGACTTCCACTCTCACAGGAAGAGAAAGGAGAAGGAACATGAAGAACAAACATTTGTTGTTCCTTCTGACTGGAAGTGGCCATGTCACTGTCCCTTGTACTTACAGCCCACTGGTTCAGAACTATTCACTTGGCCCCAACCTAACTACAATATAAGTATGAGGGAAATGTTGGGAAATGTCGGCTAGCAAATAAAGTATTTGCTGAGTCTCTCTCTGTCACTTGCTTTTGGAAAAACCTTGCTCATAAACCTAGGGAAAGCTTCCTTTTCTGTTTATATGTTTGAGGTTTTCTTCCTCCTGCAGTTCTGAGCACTTCACGTTTTCTGCCTGGCTGCCTCTATGTTCCACCCATGTGTGTTGGTGAATATATAGAGAAATAGAGAAAGTGTAGAATCTGCTCTCTCTGGAGGACAAATGGCTTGATTGCATTCAGAGTTAAGAGACCCATGATGGGTGTAGATCTTGATGCCACAACATTCTCTGTGTGACATGTGTAAGCTACCGCTGAATCAGAAGACTTCATGTATTCCTGTTTTATCTTTTCATGTCCAGTATACAGACTATAGTTAAGTGGTTAAACTTCCAAGAGGTACTATTTCCAGTTTTTGTACCACCTCAAGCTTAATAGGCTGTCAGCAAGCTAACTTTATGCAAAAATTTCTGCTGGATTTATCAGTGCTGTCCTTCATTACTGAAGCCGTTTACTTAACCTGAAAGATAGGGTTGAGACACAGAATTATAATCAGGAGAACTAAATTATCTTTTTTTTTTTTTTTAGTTCTGTCACTAGCTAGTTGTTTTCCTCTCTGGGGATTTCACTTAACTACTCGGGGCATTAGTTTCTTAATCTGTTAAATGAAGATGTGAGTCCCTTCCAAATTTTAAATACACACGTGTGCACACAAACACATCCTTCTTTGTCTTGACTTCATAATAAAATCTGTCTTAGGACCCCTAAATGAGAAAATAAAAATTTTTTCACTGACAAGGAAGTACAGGAAGAGAACAGGTCTATTCTTATACTCTGGGTCAAAATCTGAGGCACAGCTATCCAATTCTAGATCTTCAATTTAGATCTTCCCCATATATCCAATTCTAGAAAAGTCTCTGAAATCTACTAAATCAGATGTTTTAAGAAATTCTCAGCTTCCAATTGTTTCTGTTTTTTCTCTATAGATCTAAGTTAATAATTCATTGTAACTAAGGAAACATTTGAATTGAGTATCCATCAATGAAGCAGTTTTTCCCTGCATTTACCTAACATTTAAAATAAAAGGTAACAAAGAATCATATTTTAAGTCAGTGAGATACTTCCGTGTAATTCAATGCATAAAATGTTTATAAGTGCTTTTTGGTTCATGCTTTTTTTTTTTCCTAGAGAAACAGACGTGTCCTAAACTTCTATATCAATGATATAAATACACAATTAGAAGCATTCTCTTATGCAAAATACAAGGTGTTTTGTTTTCATAAAACTAAATTTAACTTTGGCCTGGTTCAGAAAAAACTCAGAAAATCACATTATTTAGGGCGTCTGGGTGGCTCAGTGGGTTAAAGCCTCTGCCTTCAGCTCAGGTCATGATCCCAGGGTTCTGGGATCGAGCTCCACATTGGGCTCTCTGCCCAACAGGGAGCCTGCTTCCCCCCCTCTCTCTGCCTCCCTCTCTGCCTACTTGTGATCTCTGTCAAATAAATAAATAAAATCTTAAAAAAAAAAGAAAATCACATTATTTAATAAAAATTTTAAGTGATATTTCTTAGTGAGAAATTCAGTCTGATTCTGAGGTAAAAGATACATGAAAAGCATCATGAGAAGTTTTTCTGGAAATACTCACATCCTAGAAAGACCGTGGATTACTAGATCCTTATAAGAAACCTCTTTTACTCTCTAGATAGTTTACCTCTGGTTTCTGAACTAAAAGTTCAGAGTGTCTTGTTCAGTAAGGCCAATGAGGAACCTGAGGACAAACATGGAATTATGTTTTTTGGATTTCTGACATTTAAATTATTTACACAGTTTTGAAACTCTTCCATGGGACACTACTTCCATCACCTTGTTTAGAAAAGTGAGCCACTCCAGTGAATGACATGGCCTACTGGGTGTTACACAGATATTTGAACACTTCTTACACATAAACCCCTACTTACATGTGTCCAACAGATATGCATATGCATTTATACACATTCCATGACAATTTTTATCATTCACCCAGTGAACCACATTCCATTAAAGATAAAACTTCTTTTGATCTTTTCATGCTATTTCTGAGGTGTGAACAAAATTCATATCTAAGGTAGAATGCTAGGATGTTAGTATCCTGCTAATGATTTAAATAACCCACCTGAAAGACTCTCATATGTCACTGATCCTAAAAGAAACACATGAGCAATACGCAAATGAGAGCATCTCTTGTTAAAATTTAGTTCATTGAAAACCAGTTCCACACAGGCCAGTGAGACTTGGGTGGCAGCCATCCTGTTGGACATGGAAATACAGGAAGGACCAGTGCAATGCTTGACCAAAGTATACATATATATTTTTTATACACACACACACTCACACACATACACACATATGTATTTTAATGTGCATATTATATATATTATATATATCTTTGGGGGTATACTTTTGTATATATAGTATATATTATATAAAAAATAAGAGAAAACAAGAAACTTACTGGACACATTTTTGGCAATTTGCAATGAAAGGATGCTTTACTTTCAACTAACCTTGAAAAATCAATTAGTCAAAATTTTCTTTGTAGATGAAGAAACTGACTGTAAGAAGTAATGACAGTCTTATACAATACCCCACAGCCAATCAATAGTAAAGATGGGATATGAGGCCAGATAATCCAGTTGCTAATCCACAATGCCACCACCACTTTTTGTTTGCCAACTTTAGGCAAATCATGTGGTTAAACATGAGTCTGTGCCACTCCCTGACTTATCTGTGCTTCATGGACAAGGCTCTGACACAAATAACTCATTTGTTTGTTCCATCTGTTCTTACTGGATGTTGAGTAGATCATATAGGAGCCAGGATGACAGTTTGGGTAAATACAAAAAAGTATGTTCAACGTTAACATGAAATGCTAACCAGGACACCTGCATGCCACAAGTTCATTCCATAAGGATTACCAACACCCAGATTGTGATTCATATTATGGATTCAGCCTTTGGAAATAAGTTTAACATGCTAGGCTTTCAAACTTCACAAGGCTGGTGTGTTTTATTTCAAGGCTATGGACTTATGAGCCCTTGTAGCATTTCCTGGAAAGGTATTATTAATTTTTATCTTGCACTAAAAGTAAAGGTTGTAGCTTCCCCAATTCAGTGATTTGTTTGGATCAGAGAATCTAAATATTTTAAGATCTATTATATTGCTGCATTCCCTGTCTAACTAGGATGACTTTAAATGGAGAAAATACAAATGAATGTACAGAAGGATAAAAACAAGGCTGGAGAAATAAACTATGTGGGCTGGACAATCTGTCTTTAAAATAACCTATCTTTAAAATTTATCACAAATGAAATGACAATCTCTTAAGTTTTTCAAATTATTACCAAGGTTGCCATTATTTTAAGAGGTTATTTCTTAGCACATGTAGAGAAAATATGCATTTTCTGAACATTGATTTATTTCTGAGGGTTGGGATTAGTTTTATTGGTGGCTGACAATACTCAAAATTCTGTTTACTATTATTATGTTATGCTATTTTGAATGTCTCTCTAACCTTTAAATAACAACTTGAAACTAGATTTGTTTTTTGAATGATTTTTTTTATAAGGAACACATATCATGTAAATATTAAGAAGACAATAAAAAATCCTCAGGGTGAATAGCAAGTTTTCTATATCCAATTGAATAATATGAGGTGAAAAATTACATACAGCTCAGCAGGTGTTACTATATATTTCAGTGTAAGATGTCATTATTTTCTAGTCATCCCTGCATAGCCCTCTCAAAGTGTTTTGTCTCATTTAGCTTTCAATACAACCATTTGAGGTTGGCTTCAGTATTCCAGTTTTAAAGATGAAGAAACAAGTTCATCAAAGTTAAAAAGTTACCCAAATTTAGTGATAGATTCAGAATTCAAATTCAAGCCCCTAGGAAAGCTGACACTGTTCAATGCTTGGATCTATTTCTCTGTGATGATGTGTTTAGCTATGTTGTTTGTTAATCTCCATGAGGTTAATGATCTGACAGGTAGGTTAGAGTTTGACATTTCTTCCAAATATCTTAAAGAGATTAATTAGAAAAACTGCTGAACTGTTCATGGGGGACAATTAGAGTAAGGACTTTTTAATCTTATCCTCAGGCAACAAAGACATTTTGTCCTTTGAATTTTATTTTATATCCCTCTGTCAGACATTATTTCCTGGTTAAGACTATTACAAAGACAGTGGGTGTTACCTGCAGGATAGGCTATGGGTTTAGATGAACTTAAATTCCCATACCACCATTTTTAGTAGTGGTATTTGATAAGCTACTGTAACTCAGATTTTTTGTCGGGGGGAGAATCATTGTGAGGATTAAATGTGCACTGTTAATGGAATTTTGCAGGTATCTGTTAATCATGGCCTACTCATTACTTTATATTAGATATATTATTTATTTACCTTCCTTTAGGTTTCCCATACATTTTCAGACTATCATCTTCAGAATCTTATTAGCAGGAATTAGAATGAGACCACACATTTGAGAGGAGGTCAAAAATATAAAAGATAAGAGAGGATTTTGGTGTCTTATGTACCTCAAACATTAACATACTATACAAAAATGTCTCCTGCAAAAATCAATCTCCAATCCTGATGTTGAACACTTTTATCCTCAGTACATAAGTCTGCTTCCAAATCTTTCTTTTTGAGATTTTTAAAAAAATTCGGTTGCATTTTCAAGCACCATCTGAATGTTATGAATATGATGATAAATTATGTTATGAATGGTTTGATCTTTCTAATTTCTTGGATTTGACCAGCCATGTTTAGCTGATGGAGTAACACTTCCTTGGTGGCATTGCTAGGAAATGAGCAGTCAGAGGTGTCTCCTAAATGCCAAAAACTAAGAAAGTTTTTGTTTTGATTTTTTAACTTAGATTTGCCCATGAACCAGAAACCTCAGGAGTTTCAAATCCAGTTCCATTCATGGTGGTAAACCTCAAAATATTAACCAAGTTACCTGTGAGATGAAGTTATGCAGTAGTAAAGACTACCACCTTGATGGGTAGATGAGTCAGAAGTAGGACATTTTTTTAAGATTTTCTTTCTTTATTTGAGAGAGCAAGCAGAAGCAGGGGGGTGGCAGAGGGAGAGAGAGAAGCAGCCTCCCTACTGAGCAGGGAGCCCAATGTGGGACTCTATCTCAGGACCTTGAGATCATGACCTGAGCTGAAGGCAGACACTTAACTGACAGAGCTACCTCAGTGCTCCAGATATAGGATATTTACAGGGCTTTGTGGTCCAAACTCAAGTGGTTTAAGACTTTTTTTTTTTTTTTTTTTTAAAGGAGGGTACAGATTGGGAATGGGAAAATATCAGTTGAAGACTGATATAAGTTGAGGATTGGTGGACACAGCAAAGCAAGGGCCATGAAGTAAGTTGTGATCACTGAACTGTTGATAGTCAAACTGCTTGCCCAAGTGAGCAAACTAGTGACTCAGATAAATTGTTGATAGGAAATTCTTTGAGCCAACAGTGAAGTTATTTATTATTTTGCAATTTAGGTTACCCAGGATAAGGTTTACTGGTACAAACAACTAAGTCATGATGACGTAGGTACTCTACAGTTGTTTCTAAGTTATAAGAACAAAATTGCTCTCAATTCTCAACAAAGTCACATCAGATGCTAGGGGATCCCTGCACTCTCAGAACCCTGTTCAGTACCTCAGAGACTTGACTAGAGAAGACTGGTCACTGATGATAGACTTCAGTAATCTGACACTAGGCTTCTGGAGTGATCTTTATGTGAGTGGATGGTAAATTATAAGAGGAGAATTAGAAAGGTACCTAATGGAGGGAGAAGTGATTGAGACTATCACAGAGTAAGGTAAACACAGGAAGAATCCATTAAACCTGAGACAAATGAGTAGGCACCATTCTCTGCACTCTGTAAATTAATAGGGAAAAAACACTAACCTCTTTGAATCCAAGTTACTAGATAATTTTTAGTAAATGTTTTACTGTTTTAAAATAATACCATATAAAACTGTATCATATAGTGACACTTAGTCTCAAAAACGTCTGGATGGATTTTGGACTAAACTTGAAATTTCCTACTCTTAGTTGTGAATGGATCAATAAAACACCATAGTTTACAAGAGATCCATTCAGGTGCCTTGTATATTGCCTTTCTTTAGCTTTTAGAATTCTTCTATGAGTATAAAGATGATAAATTATAAGGTTAAAATTATAAAAGCAGTTATAAAGATTATATCTTAGCTTACATTTGTGATCTTATTCAGCTTCCAGACATATCACAGAATGGTGAAGAAAAACTTCAAATTTTTGCTCATTTTAGATGCAATCTTTGATTTCACCACTTACTATGTTTGATCAGGTTACCTTACTCTAATAAGCCTTCTTACTTATCAAATAAACTATACACTTATTACTTCTGTGAATCTCTTTACTCTATAAAATGAAGATGATAAAAACATCTATAGTTGTTGAAAGAGTCAAAGGAGATAATGTATGTTGATTACACCACTGTTCCTTAGGCACTTAGGCTTTTCTTTGCTTTTTCCTCTTCCTTTTCTCAGCTACCACAGTTTTGCAGGGTACAGCTAAAATAGGTGTGAGTTTTCCGTTTTCATCTCGTGCCAGCTAAATAAGTGATCTCAACTGGGGAGACTCTTTTTTAACCCCCTGTGGACACTTAAAAAGGTCTACAATTATGTTTGGTTGTTACAACAGGAGAGGTTGATGCTACTGGTGTCTAATAGGTAGAGGCCAGAGATACTGCAAAACAACCACAATGCACAGGACAACTTCCTCCAACAAAGAATTATCCACTCAAAATGTCAGCAGTACAAATCAAAAAATGTCTGATTAGATGCACATTTTATTTAAAACAAGTTTGGTATTGAGAGAATCATCAAAATCAAAATCATAACTAATATCAATAGTACGTATTGGCAACTTTATGCTTAGTGTATATGTATAATTATATATGTGTGTATACATATATGTGTATGTATACATATTGCATATATATTGTTTTTACTGTCATTATTTCATTTTGGTTTACATTATTTAATCAAAGCTTGTTTTTTTATGCCCATTTTTATAGGAAATTTGGCAATAATAATATAATCTGACCCAAGTACACACAATTTATTACGGACGGAGACTTAAATTTAACCCAGGTGTTTCTGTCTCCAAAAGCTATGCTTTAACTTTCTAAACGATTCCATGTTCCTGTGGTTAAATTCTAGCCTTGCCATGTAATGATTTGAGTCTTTTGACTAAGAATTTACTTTTCTTGAGTTACAGTTTCTATTCTGTTAAAAAAAAAAAAAAAGAACAAATTTACATTCCCATCCATGCTATGGAATCAATGTGAGCACCAAAGTTAGGAAATCAATGAAAGTATTTTAAAATCCCAAAGTACCATAAAATGCAAGCTGCTATGCCTCCTGGTTAACATATCCATCTCATCACTGAGAATACTTGGGAGTTTCAGTTTTATGTGACTGAAACAATATTCTATCAGTAGTAGCTCCTATAGAAAGAGAGATGAATGAAAATAAAAATTCTGTCCCATTGCAACCTAACTCCTGTTTGGATAAGGGATATTTCTGACAAATCTACAAAAAGTAGAGGGACCAAGAAATAACTATAAAACTCCAGTTTCCTTCAGAGTCTAATCTGTTTTATTTACTGGTTGGATTAAGCATGATTGAACTAAAATAGTTGATATTAGAGAAAAAGTTGGATTACCTTTCACACAGCCTTTTTTAAAAAAATTTTCCGTGAAAAATAAAGCCAAGAAATACCAACAAATACTGAGACTATAAGGGAGACAAATGTGGCATGTGTGTTTTAGTCATTTCTGTGAAAATTTAAGACTATGTTAATATCACAATGTATTCAAATAGAATTTCCTTATTAATGGTACATTTTACAGAGTAAAAATAGATTTATCCTGGTTTTTACAAAAGTATATGATATATTAAGTAAAGTTTTATGAGTTTTTTTTTTTAATTCTTTTGACTAATGTCTTAATGGTATCATAGTCTTTGATTGCCTTGTGTGGATCAGAACAGTTAGCTTTCAAAGAGATGTTACACCTAACATTCTTGTTGATAAGAAATGTAACACAATGGTATTCACTAGACGTTTGCTAAGCAGTTACATCAGTCAACCATCCAGCACATATTTATGAAATACCTACTCTGTGCTGATCACTGTGTAGCCATGTGCAAGGATACTTGGAAATTAAAAATTTCACTTTCTGAAAATGAAATTGAAATAACAAATAATTGAAAGAACTGATTTAACTGAAATTGAAATGAAATTGAAGTAACTGCCTTTTAGATTTCTTCCAGGAAGCTCAGAGCCAAAGCTGAAGCTGGAAGACTCTAGGTCTTTACAGTCCTCATATTTGAGTTACCTACTTAGTCATAATTGCTTCTTTTCTCTTTAACTTTTTTCATAGTATTTATTCGTTGTTGGATTCATGTGTGTGTTTTTTTAAAGATTTTATTTATTTATTTGACAGACAGAGATCACAAGTAAGCAGAGAAGCAGGCAGAGAGAGGAGGAAGCAGGCTCCCCACTGAGCAGAGAGCCTAATTCGGGGCTCAGTCCCAGGACCCTGGGATCATGACCTGAACCGAAGGCAGAGGCTTTAACCCACTGAGCCACCCAGGTGCCCCGGCTTCATGTGTTTTACTTATACTCCATACTCATCCTCACTTCTGATCTCCATTACTGTCAATTCTGAATCTGAATAGTAGTATTAAGATTAAACACTGGATTCAAATTAAATCTATAACCATCAACCTATAACCAGGTACATTTATAAAACCAATGTCCAAAGGAAGATCAACAAAAACTTCAAAATCCTCCTTCTAAAATGGCTCAAATTCTTTATAGAATGAGAAATGGTGTTAATAAATTAAATATAAACATACAAAGACATTCTTTCAGCGAATACCAACTATGGACATTATAGCTCTCTTGCCAGCATACATCTATTTGCTTGTCCACAGTGAGACCTAAATGCAGCTTGAGTTGCACTCACTTTAAAGTGAACTTTGAGGGGTACCTGGATGGCTCAGTTGGTTAAGCTTCCAACTCTTGATTTCCCCTCAGGTCACCATCTCTGATTGTGAGATCCAGCTCCAGTTATGGCTCTGCTCTCAATGGGGAGTCTTCTTGTCCCTTTTCCTTCCCCTGCTTGTGCTTGCCCTCACATGCTCTCCCTCTCTCTCTCTCTCTCAAATAAATAAAATCTTAAAAAAAAAAAATAAAGTGAACCTTGTCCGAGCAAAAATTGGATCTTGATTTTCTATTCTTGTCACAATAAAGATCCAAGTAACGCAGGTCAATATGTGGTATTCCTCTGTCCACAGGACTTGGTGCTGGGATAGTACAATCTATGCAAAGTTCAACAATTTTCTCTGGCCCTTGGAGGATAAGCATACTATCTTCTCTCATTGAACACAGAGATAGATTCTTAGTTGTGTGTGTTCATCTCTTTCAGATGCATGCATATAAATATACACAGTCAGAAAGGGAGATAAATGGAGAGAGCAATAGATTCTACTCAATAATGTTTAGTCATTAATGCAAGAGTACCAAAATCAAAATATTTTCTATTCTACCTCTGCAGTTTACAAACCATAAAACATAAGGATACTTGTTATTCTATTTTACAAATGAAGACATTGAGACCCCAAAGAGATTTGGGGATTAACCTTTGCCACAAGTAGATCACTTGCATAATGCCTGCCAGAAGGTAGTATATTAGAACAGATGACGAGTGAACAGAAACTCCAGAAAGAGAGACCCAGCGTACAACACTTCTGGGAGGAGTATGAGATTATCAGGACGTTGAATGACAGTTTAGATGGGGAACAATTAAAAACAACCAGAAACCAGAGGGAGAGAAGAGATCCTGGAGCTGAACCAAGATCTACCTGATTCCGGAGTCCCTTTCTTTAATGACTCAGGCATTGCCTTCCTTAAAGCCAAGATAGATATTCTCAATTCCAAGTAAGTATGGATCAGACGCTACCCAAAATTAATCCACAGGCCCATTATGGGCCATTTTTATTTCATGGCTTCAGATCACTGCCATGTACATAATGCACACTTTCCCTTGGTGATTTTTACTTTTATTAAGTCTTTAGCCTCTTCGTAGAGCCTCCCTGTGGTGTGTAGATTTATGATGTTAGGAGGTCTCTCTGAAGTGGCTCAGGAGGAAATAACTAAGGCACAGAAACAGAAGAAGAGGTTGTGCCTTTCCAGAAAATTAGCTCTAAATAGAATAATATGTGTCAACACAATAGCTAATTCTAGACATCATTTATCAATACCTCTCTAAGATTCTCTCCATGCCAAAAGAGAACATTCCATAGAGAACAAACATGAACAAAATAAGAGAATTTAACTTTGTGGCTATCCTAAGGGGCCTGAAATACCCTTTAAAGAACATGTCAAACAAACTATCAGTTTTATTTTTTTATCACTTTGGAACGGCTTTTTACATTTTCCTTGCAAGAAAAAAAAATATTTTTTTAAAGATTTTATTTGAGTGGAAGGCAGAGGGAGAGGGAGAATCAGGCTCCCTGCTGAGCAGAGAGCAGTACATGGGGCTGGATCCTTCCCAAGGCCCCCAGACCTGGGATCATGACCTGAGCTAAAGGCAGAGCTTAACTGACTGAGCTAGCTAGGTGCCTCAGAAAAAAACGGGTATCTAAAGAACAACCTTGATTCCTTTGCCATTCTGTTTTGTTTTCTCTGTCAGGATGTGCTTAGTTGATGTACCTTACAGTTGTAAAAATCAACCACACCCTGAAAAAGTTTCTGAGCATGATAAGAAGCTTACTGGGAGAGACTCCAAAATACTTTGACTTGGTTTCAAAATCAGCGTCTTACCCCTTTGACCAGCACCCCATTTCCTTTCCTGTTCTTGCTCCTTTGATTTATGTAGATTTCCTTCTGATTGTTTTTCTCTCCCACCTTGCACTACCCACCCAAACAGAGCTTCCTCTGTTTACTTAACTTACGGCTGACCGCACTGACCCTAAGCAACTCAACTTCATTCCACAACCGATAGCTGCCAGGGCACTGTCAAGACAAAATGTCCCCTTTTAGAGGTCCTAAAGCTTTACTTCATCAGAAACTTAATAGAAACCTCGGTGTACTGAAGGAAGAAGAGTGGATTTATTTCTGGAAAAATTAAGAATGATGCTTTAGCTCCATCAAAGGAGCTGAGAGTGTTTTATCAAGTAAATTTTATGTATAGCTGTATTCTGAAATGTTTAGATTAGGACTCAATAGTGTTTATAGATTTTGGAATTATGTATGCAGTATGTACTTTCTTTCAAGGCTGACCACAAGCACGGGCTGTAAAGGAATAGTCAGTATGAGGTCTTTGAGGTTATGTAACTTTGAACCAGATGTTCATGTCTCAGGACCAGCATCATTGTCCATAGCTACAAATCTCTAGAGTGCTCTAGTAAGCAAGATAAGTATTCATGGCTTATATTTGCCTGAAATATAAGAATAGAGGAAATTTAGCCCATAAGAACCTTGATGGCATGGCCCACACCGACCTTCATAACATCACCTAAAACTACAAGGATTTTTTCTTTATTTATTGCAAACTTCTTACAAATGTGTGAAAATGCCATGTTTCCTCCCATTCCTATTTTTTTTTCCTCCCACTCCTATTTATGCATGTACGCTTTGCTTTGATTGAAGCACTTTCCCACTCTTTCAACAACCTTCTTTAGCCAGTTAAATCTCATTATCAAAAATCAAGTGGTACATTTGACTTCTATTCCTAGCGAGCTGTTCTTCGGAGGCTCAATGATCCATGTGCTTATCTTTATCAGCCTTTAGAAATGTGCATTAAAATTGATGCTGTATATTCAGCTTCTATTAAGCTGAGCACTATGGGGCCACAGGGGTTGATATGGTATTATATTTGCTTTTCTAGAATGACATGGTACTTAAACTATAATAGGCACTTAATGACTGTCTACTTCATAAGTAAGTGATGGGATGAATGAGGTTTGTGAACTCTGTCTTTATTTATCACATCTGCAATGTGATTCTCTTCATCTTGTTGCCCATGTTCCTCATTCAACACCAAGCTTTCTCTCAGCCAGTCCTTCCTAACCCCCAGCTTCCTCCATTGTTTCCTTGTCATCTCCCATCCTTGCATTTACTCTCCAATATCCAAAATGTAAATCTGTACACATAAAAATTATCTGAAATTTAACTTTTTAAAATACTGTTGTATTTGCAGTTACATTCAAATCCATCCTCATTCCGTTCTGAGTCAGGTTAAACAAACTGTCTGGCCCTCAGGCTTCCATAGGCACTGGCCTCACACCAGAGAGCACAAGGGAAGAAATCAGGGCATTTGCCCCATCTTTCTCTGCATGGGCTGCAACCTTTTTTCAGCTCCAGTTCCCACCTACCAAACCTGTCATACTTTCGGGTTCTACCAGGATATCCCATGCCTTGAGTGCTAGTAATCCTGTCTCTTCCTGTTGTCACTCTACTCCAAGAGTCCTGGCTCCTTCCTAATGTCATTTATTTCTGGGTAACTTTACAATCTCTTGTTTTGCCTCTTTGGTTTCCCGTAGCCTGATTATTTAATTCAGGGATTTAAATTCCTGTATTGTTATTATTTGCAGTACTTAAAATAGTTTCTGTTTTCCTGTTTGGATCTTGACTGATCAATTGGCAGAGAGTGGCTGATTTTTTTCTTGGGAAAAAAAAATGTGTGTGTGTGTGTGTACACACACACATACCAATGATATACTTCAGTGATTATGGAAGCTCTGTAGAAACTGAAAAAAATAGCAAATGCAAATGAATGTAACAAATGGCCCCGTGATTATCATTTGATATGGACAATGGCTAATACTGCTTCTTATTTGGTCAAAGACCTAAATTCAGCCAGAACAAAGTATTACTTCATGAATTTCAGGCTTATTGCACTAAAACGGAATGAATCACATTTAGTCCTATGTAAAATTAATCGCCTTCATTAAAAAGATTGAAATTAAAAGTTCTTGGTTCTTCCTTTGAAGTGTTGGATAATATATTTCTTTCAGTTACATAGTGAGGAGGTCATGTAAGCTGAAGTGGTAAAAATGTATTTCCTGGAAGATTCTGAAAGTAACTCAATGAAAAAAAAAAATGCAGTCCATTAAATCTTATAATATTTCTAGAAATACAGCTAGAACATTTGGCTCTTATTTAACCAATCCAATTTACCCAGTAATTTTAATTAAATGAATCAAATTACTAGGAAGCTTTATCAGCTATCCTTGCATGGCAAAGTTAGCAGTAATACTCTCAAACCATGGGCCTAGTTAAAAATTTGGCACCATATAATCTTTGAAAGAAGTCCAGGAAAACACACAAATATTACAGCAAAGATACCAAGACCCAGAAGAAGTTAAGGCACCAAATGCTCTAGTTCTGTTTATACAGTACAAAATGAAAAGATCTTGGATACTTTTTATGTGAGGATCTTTACCTTTATACCAGTAGAAGAGGGATATTTGTACTATTGTTCATTATATTAGTCTACTGGGGCTACCATAACAAAGTTAACACAGACTGGGTGGCTTAAATAACTTATTTTCTCACAATTCTAGAGGTTAATGTGTCAGCATGGTTGGTGTCTTCTGAGTATTTCTCTCATTGGGGTGTGGATGGCTGACTTCACATGATCTTCCCTCTGTGCCTGGGCCTGAATTTCTCTCCTCATAAGGACAATAGTCATGTAGGATTAGAGTGCAAACTAATTATCTCATTTTAACGTAATTACCTCTTTAAAGGGCTTAGCCCCTCTGAGATACTGAAGCTAAGGAATTCACCATATGAATTTCAAAGGATGCGCATTTCAGCCTGGAAAACATACAGTGATTGAACTTCTCTTTTAGAGATAATACATATTGGACTTGGTGGGTTTGGTATTAAGGAGGAAATAAAGCAGAGAAGGGGATAGAAGACATTCTTAAAAAAAGAAGAAGAAGAGGGAGAAGAGGGAGAAGAGGGAGAAGAAGGAGAAGAAGGAGAAGGAGAAGGAGAAGGAGAAGGAGAAGGAGAAGGAGAAGAAGAAGAAGAAGATGATAAAATGAAAAAGAATTGCTTCTCACTCTGCCACACTCAAACAGGTACCGATGTGACATCCTTTCCCCATGTGTATACATTGCCTGTCTTTGGTGATCATTTCTCCGTTTCTAACATGGCTATTACCTAGACATCCTTCAAGAATTAGCTTTTGCACCATTCCCTATAGGACACTTGATCCCTCCCACTTTTATTGATTGAACTCAGTGGTCTTCCTTTGTGACACTTCAGCATTTAGCACCAGGATGTTTATCCGCACAGGTAGGGTCATTATCTTGTATGGTAATTATATACATCTGTTCCTTCCAATAAACAAAGAGCTTCGTGAGGAACAAAGACTAGCTCTTTCATCTCAGTGCTTGTCTTGGCACTTAGTAGGTTCTACTTAAACATAATTTCTTGATCCAGTAGATCAGCATCCTCTCTGTGGCAGACATAGAGGATATAATAATGAGAAAAATCAGATGAAGTTTAATGAAAAAAATCTGATGAGTAATGCATACTGCATACACCCCCACCATTAGCATCACCACTGTCCATCATCACTTCAAAAATATCCTTTATACTTTCTCTTACTAGACAAGTAGACTAGTCTAGACAAGTGGAATTTTTCGAGGAACATTATAGTCTCTGGGCAGGAATTTTCTTCCATTTTGGGTAGTCTTTTCTTGAACAAGTAGTAGTACCACAAGACTTGAATTGTGTAGTGAGTCAAATACTATAAAATGCAGAGTCATTTCTCAAAGCTTAGGTAGGAAGCCAAAGTTCATATAGGGTAATTTTTATCCTGAGTAAGATTCATGAAGAATTATAAATTGGAAAACTTAGAGGTGAATGGTTAGAATTCAAAAGACAGCAAGGATGAATAGAATAAATGTCGAGGTAATATTTAATTCCCGCTGAGTGGCCTACTTCACAAGCTGCACAATGGAAGGGGAAAACCGTCAGTGTCAGCCCATCTTTACTAAAAGCCTTCTGGGGAATAAGGGAGGAATTTTGAAGAAGACATTTTCTGCCTCTCTTCTCTAGGATGAAATTCATGATTCAATACAATTTTATAACTAGATGTTTACAGTGGGATTCATCAAATCCCTCTATGAATTATCTAGGAGGAATTTTTTTTAGTCTCCTTTTGCAAAGTTGCTGAACTTTCAAACTTGCTCATACCCAGAACTCAGTTGCTCGGCAATGACTCACTTCTTTTATTCATCACTTCTTCTTTCCCTGTGGTTCAGGTTTTAAAGATTTATTAATTAGAATGTATTCATTAACTAATTTTAACACATTTGGGCAACAATCACATGCCGGATAATGCATGTAACTCCTGCTCTTAAAAAGCCTAAATTCAAGCAACTAATAGTTAATTCAAATAACAAATGTAAATATTTCTAAGTACAGAGAATTCAGGGGAAAGTACTTTTAAAAGACTTTCATGTATGAAGTCCAAGTTTAGCATGTATCAGAACGACCTTCTCACTTACTTAACAAATGTTTTAATGGTTCAAAATAAATTTACCTGGAATTCTCCTTAGACTCTACAAAGCCACCAAAACTTTCTTTGAGACCATGTATGAATAGTTGAGATGATGCCCTAAAATCCCAAATACATAACATTACCTAAAATATTATGCTAGAAATTCATCACTAGTAATTTTTTACATGGCAAATATTTCATTCTAAAGAGA
This sequence comes from Mustela nigripes, assembly GCF_022355385.1. Taxonomy (NCBI): domain Eukaryota; kingdom Metazoa; phylum Chordata; class Mammalia; order Carnivora; family Mustelidae; genus Mustela; species Mustela nigripes. The sequence goes on along the minus strand of NC_081557.1, from coordinate 26,912,112 downwards.
GTCCATATTCAGATATACTTTTGTTTTTATGTGAATATTAAGGAAACCTATCTTAAAATACTCTATGTCTGGTTTCTCAGTGCTCTTTATTTCATTCTTGGTTCAGCAGGTGAATTTTCAGAAATTCTTTTGTTCATGTTTTTGTAAATGACTTTAAAAACATTACCATCAGCAAAGAGAGTATAAAACATTGACTGGGTACAATTGCATTCATTTCCATAATGTTTTCCTCTTCTTCTGAAAGTAAAGACAAGGAATCTCTTTTCAAATTTAGCAGTAGATAGGTTTGCTGATTTGTGCAGATAGACACCAGTTAAATTTGCAGATTTTCTTGCCTTTCTTTATGGTCTGCAAAATAATCTTATTGGTCTGCTTTACACACTATCCTTCTGCTGGGTCTACTGAGCAAAAATTCTGACTTTAAAAGTTTCTGCTTATTCTAATTCAATCTACACAATTTTGTAACTTTCTTTTGCCTCACTTTGTTCTTTCTCTTTGTTTTCTTGACATATAAACATTGAATAATATACTAAGGTGAAAAACTGGTAAAGAAACTATTTGGAACTAAAAAAAAAAAAAAATAGATGAATACCTAAGAGCAAAATTAAGCAACATAGCACTAACAGCATAAAAAGGAAAGCAAAGGAGAGACCTAGATTCTGTGGTAAATATACTGGTCTGGAAAAGAATATGAGAAAATCAACATTTACGGAATATTTACTGTGTGCAGCACATTGCCCTAAGCACCACCAAATGTAAAAGTATAAGTAAATAAGGAGTTGATAATTTCAAATATTAGGTTCAAAATCATAGAACAATGGGAAAATCATAGAGCTAAGACAGAAACCAAGTAGACTGAGCCCAAAGAAAGTGTAAGTTTGTTTGTTTGATTTTGATTTCTGTTCTAATAGTTTTGATAGTATCAATGTTCAGACTCTGGTAATTTCAAAGTCTGCAAAGTAGAGGTGACATTATCTCCTGTGTGATTGTTATCAAGAGTATATGGAATAAAGAACCGAAACCTGCAAGAATGGAGCCAAGCATATAGCCCAAATAATCACTCACACAGTCCTTCCCTCGAGGCCACTGTTCTTCTTAAGCAAAGTCAGAAAAGCTACAGATGAGGATGGCAAAGGCCCCTTTTACCTATAAAATTGTTTCTACTGGACTGTTAAACCGAAAGGGTCAACCTTGACATATTTACATCAAACTGGTCTATTGGCTTTTTAAAATATCATCTAGATTAAGAGGAGATGGCTAGAACTAATAATCTGAGGATCATGTTGGCTGTCCCTGTTGACTGCCAAAGAAGTGACACATCTCCTAGTTCTAGATCAGTACAACCACCAACACTGAGCTGCTTTAAGTTGAGCAGATTCCTTTCCTAAATGCTTTCACTGACAACATGATTCTCTCTGTAGTCCTACTCACCACAGTAGAATGGACCCGGAAGGGAGTAAATATCAGTCACTGCGAGAATGTGATGTGGGTACAACTGAAATGAAAATGACTGGTCAAAACATCTCAAAAGAAAAAATTACTTCACATGCATAAATAGGACATTTCCCTAACTCATGAACAGTAAGTAGTTTGGACACTAACCATGAACCTCTGTGTGATCTTTCAGGCCCAACCGTCGGTGATTACAAAGGCTGTACCTGGCAAGGCTTATTGAGGGAAACTGTCATTTGTGCACAGGGATTTGGCGCACATCAATACATTGCAGTCGTAGAAGAGTTTCAGAAAACACTCAGCCTTCCCTCAGCCCCTAAGGTGGCCAAGCTCTTACATGTAATCTGTATCCCTAAAACACACTCCATTGGCCATTGGTGGCCTCCTTTTTTTTTTTTTTTTCCCCCTTTAATTTGAGAGAGAGTGGGGTTGGGGAAGAGGCAGAAGGAGGAGAGAAAGAGAATTGTAAGCAGGCTCCATGCCCAGTGCAGAGCCTAACGTGGGGCTCAGTCTCAGGACCCTGAGATCATGACCTGGGCAGAAAACAGGAGTCTGAAGCTTAAGCATCAGACTGCTTCCATCCTGATTTCCAGTTAGTTACCACCCAGATGCTCCTGTCAGGGACTTTTGTCAGAGATCTTCCTCAGGCACTTCTGCCAAGGTCGCATTACTGGGGAGCAGGAGAGGGACATTTTGGACACTTTTCATCCACTCTGGCCCAGTACTCAGTAGCTGTCCACTCCTCACCCTTTTCCCTCCTCCCTGTCTCTAGGGGCTCTTTCCACAGTGCATCAACCCTCACATCTGTGCTGATCCAGCTGACCCTAGACCGGCACTCTTCCATGGGAAAAAATGAAACAGTGGGGAGCCAGTGCTTCCTCCAGTATAGCATATACTATTGCAGTAAGTGATTGAAGCTTTGACCAATACTTTCATTCTGGCGGGTTGACTTAATTGGCTACTCCAGCATCTGACAGTTCAGCTCTCTTCAGCTCATCTCTAGCTCCTGGCAGTCATTACTCATTTCCATGCTGCATGGAAGCATGAGGCATTGTCCAGAAAAGTCACAGAATCTGGAGTCAGACAAGACTGGATTCAAATTTATACTCTGCTACTTTTTAGTGTTTGACAGTTGTTATAATAGGCTGAGTTGTGTCCCTCACCCCCTGACCAATTCATATGTTAAAGTCCTAACCCCCAGTACTTCAGAATGTGCCCATATTAGGGGATATAGACTTTAAAGTGGTATGTAAATTAAAATAAGGTCATTAGACTCGACCCTAATCCAATATGATTATTGTCCTAATAAGAAAAGGAAATTAGGACACACACACAGAAGACCATGTGACAACACAGGGAGAAAATGACCATCTACAAGACAAGGAGAGAAATGCTCAGAAGAAACCAACCCTGTCACATCTTATCTTGACCTTGGGGACTCCAGAACTGTGAGAAAATCATTTCTATTGCATAAGCCACCCATTCTGTGGTATTCTGTTATGGCTGCTCCAGAAATTTAATATAACAGTGATCATGCTACTTTTCTTGGAAATTTTCTCTTATGTAGATTGGGAATAAATTAATAATTGATTCATGACACCATTTAAAAATATAAGAAAATCAAGTAAAGAGTATTATAAATACTCAAGAAATACCAGCTTTTATTTTCCTTTGTTTTTAGCTTGAAATATATGGCCTTCATTTCTTCCATGATTAGCCTCTCTATTTTAAGACCTCTCACCCAACGTTCTGCATATACTGGAAGATTCATCTTGATCATATCACTTACCTATGTCAAATAAATTAACAATTCCTAAAAGTCCTTGGGACATATTTAAATTTATTGGTATGGTCTAAAAACAATCTGCTAAAATGGCCCCATTTTATTTTTCCCATCATATCATCTATTAGCCAGCCCCAGTTTCCCATTTCAGTTATAGTTGATAGACTCTCTTTTCCCAGCACCTGTGATATTTTAGCATTTTGTCTTTGCACATGCTATTATTCTGTTTGAAATATTCCCTCTTTTTCTTTTCTCCCTATTCTTAAGCCTTCTTATTTAGAGCTTAATTGAGAAGCATGTTTTTAGCTTCTTCACTCCTAGCAGTCTCAAGCACGCAAGGAATAGGATTTAGGAAATGAGGTTATTTAGAGATACATCCTAAACTCACTCATGAAGCAATTATTGGGAATTCTCTATTTGATAAGAATTGAGCTAGATTTGGATATAGGAAATGAGAAAAATATAGACCTGTCTGTCTTCCAGGAATTCATAATCTGGCAGATTAGAAGCAACCACACTCCCCACTGCTAAATATCTTGTGCGATATCTGAAAAGGATGCTTTGTACTGAGAGGGATATATGCAAATAGAAGAAGGGCAGAGCTGACTTTTAGGAGGAGGGAACATTTGAGCTCAATCATGAAAAGTCTGGAAACATAAGCTAGAAGGAAAAAAAGAGATTCTGGAAAAGACAGACATGTTCAGGGAAATCCTTGTAATCGCCACAACTGGAGTGTGTAAAGAGAACAATAGGAGACAGGAGGGAGAAAGGGACAAGAGAAAACCCTGGATGTGCAAGAGACATGTTTGGAAACATAGAAGCCACCTAAGCCAGCCTGAGGCCAACATGCGGCTTTTCCCCTACTTCCTCTCTGGTCAGACACAAAAACATGTTACGAGCAATATACCTGCACCTGCTTGCAAATGGCTGAGAATTTCAGATAGTCTTGATGTAAGACATATTATTTTCATGTCTAAAAACCCTCTACTGGGGGAAAAAATCACAACCAAAATGATATTCATAAAGATTGAAGAATTTCAATTACTCTTGAGAAACTGTAAGTTGGTGAATATTATCCAGGACAAATAACTGCAGTGCTTTAGTATTCTTCCCCCTCCCCCATGCTCTCTCTACTGATTTTTTTATCCTTCATTGTTTGTCATCCTTTCCTTGATTTCATGTTTAATTAATAATTTAAAGGTATGGCATTACCATTTGAAGAAAGAAATGTAGAAGATCTTTATGAATGCTATAAACTAAAAGATAAGTTTTAAATTACATTTTGAGATTTTGCTATACTTTTGTTTATATTTGTATATATTTTCTCTCCTTCTAAAATATTTAGGGCAATTATTTTTTCACCCCAAAACAGTGATTTTTATGTATGACAATTTCTGGATGAACATGGATGTTTTCAAGACTCTGGATAAATTAAGAAAGGGTGAACGACAATATTAAGTACTAAGCCTATACTGTGTTCTGAGTATTTATAGCTTTTTTTCATTAAGTCTCATGAAACACTTAATGGCAGGGATTAACTACATTTTATGAATGAAGAAACTGACCATTAAAGATATTAAGTATTTGACCCTTACCTCATTGTTTTATGTTACAAAACTTGAGTGTTACCTCAAGCATTTCTATTGACAAATTTCATGCTGTTTCCCTTAAACCTAGGCTAATTGAAGAATGATGGTTGGAGAGCCAAGGATGAAAAACTTTATAATGGACTAGTTTCTGCTTGAATGAATTACAACTACATTCATAAAATCCTGTCCAAGTTTTAATTAAATAGCATTTTTGTGAAACTGATAGTTTTCATTGCTTGGATTTACTCAGACTCGTTTGATTTCAGATTTGTCTTTTTTGTTTTGCTTTTATTTTTGTCTTTGAAATGGCTCTGGACTGAATCCAGAAGGTTGTAGGATGCTGAGGAGGGAAAGAAAAATCATATTCTATGTAGATTCTACCAATTCATGATGATGAGCTTCATAAATAACCACTTATAATATTATTTTCAGATTCACCATGTTAAAAATGGCAAAACAAGAGACAAAATGTTAATTAGCAAATGTAGGTAAATAGATATTGGCAAATGTATTTATGGGAATAAAATCCAATTGGTATAGGTATTGACTCTTCTTTAAATGTTGGTAGAATTCATCTGTGAAGCCATCTTGTCCTGGGCTTTTCTTTGTGGGGAGTTTGTTTGTTATTACTCAGTTTTATTGCTGGTAACTGGACTGTTCACATTTTTTATTTCTTCTTGATTCAGTTTTAGGAGGTTATATGTTTCTAAGAAATATCCATTTATTCTAGGTTGTCCAATTGGTTGGTGTAATTTTTCACAATATCCACTTATAATCCTTTGTATTTCTGTGGTGTTCGTCATTATTTCTCCCCTTTCATTTCTGATTTCACTTATTTGAGTCCTCTCTCTCTCTCTCTCTCTCTCTCTCTCTCTTTTTTTTTTTCCTTTTTCAATGAGTCTGGCTTTAGCTGGAAAAACTCAACTTTCTTGATCTTTGCAAAGAACTAGCTCCTTTTTTCATTGATCTGTTCTGTGTGTTTGGGGTTTTTAATTACTACGTACCTTGGTATGGACCTCCTTGGGTTGAATCCTCCTTGGGTTGAGTGGGGGAATCTCTGTGCCTCCTGAGTCTGGATTTCTGTTTCGTTCCTCAAATTTAGGAATTTTCCAGCTATTATTTCTTCAAATATTTCTTCCGCCTTTTCTCTGTCTTCTCCTTTTGGGATCCCTAAATATGAATGCTATTATGTTTTATGGTGTCACTGAGCTCCCTAATTCTATTTTCATTTTTATTATAATTTTTTTCTCTCTCCTGTTCAGTTTGATTGCATTCTATTACCCTGTTCTCCAGGTTGCTGATCCATTCTTTTGCTTCCTCTAGTCTACCGTTTATTCCATCTAGTGTATTTTTAATTTCAGTTGAGTTCTTCCTTTCTAATTTGTTTATTATTTTCTATTTCTGTGTTAAAGGTCGCACTGAAGTCCTCCACCCTTTTTTCTAGTCCAGTAATTATCTTTATGACTAGTACTTTAAATTATCAGGCATGCTACCTGTCTCCATGTCATTTAGCTTGCTTGCTGTGATATTTGACCTGTTGTTTCATTTGGGACATATTCCTCTGGCTCCACATATTGTCTAATTCTCTGTTTCTGTGTCTTTGTGCTAGGAAAGTTAGCTAAGTCTCCTGCTCTTGAAAGTATTTGCTTCATGAAGCAGAGGTCCTATGGTTATCTGTAGTGCAATAACCAGTCCTATGGTGACTGGTGATTCAAGGTGTCCTTTGTGTGCTGCGTGTCCCCTACTATTATGGCTGAGCCACTTTCATCTTTAGTTCCATCATTTGCAATGTCTCTCTTTGCCTGTTGTGGACAGAGTTTGGTCCCTGTGTTCTTGGTGGGCCAGTCCAGGGCCACCTTGGGCTTGAGCTGAACCAGACCAGGCATTTGCCAGAGATGCAATAGCACAGAAGTGGAGGATGCTTTCCGTGTGTTGTCCCTTAAGAAGCTTTTGTTGGTGGGTAGGGTCTGCAGTTAGAGCAGATGCCTGCCCCCAGCTCACTGCTAGGGCTTCACTTAGAATGGTAAGGGGCACCTGGGTGGCTCAGTTGGTTGAACATCTATCTGACTTTTGGTTTCAGTTCAGGTCATGATCTCAGGGTCCTGAGATCAAGCCCTGCATTAGGCTCCCCACTCAGCCTAATGAGTCTAGAGTCAGCCCTGGAGTCTGCCTGGGATTCTTTTCCCCTTCTTTTCCTCCCCCTGTCTTGTGCTCCCCTTGCTTGTGCTTTCTCTCTCTCTCTAAAAATAAATAAATAAAACTTTAAAAATCTCTCTCTAAACATAAATAAGTAAAATCTTTAAAAAGCCACGTATGTGAGTATTTTCCCTTCTCCTTGTAGCAGGAGTTGTTTCAGAATTGTGCTGACATCTGTCAGGGCAGATGGGGCTTGACACACTGCTTTGGACAGGCTCTGGCAAAGGGCATATTGCAGGGTACAGGTTGGCTGGAAAGTACAGGGGCTGGGCACATGGTGTTAGCAGCTTTGTGTGGGTCCATTCTGAGAGGGGACCTAAGGCCACTTTAGAAAACTCCTGCCTCAGGGTTGAAGGGTTGGGCCCACAGAAGAAAAGCTCCTGCCAAGGCAGGCCTGGTAAAAGGAGTGGATGTGCAGAAGTGCTCAGGGCTGGGGCACACACTGGAGGGTAAGGGGGGAAGTGTTGGTGCTGGGCCAGTTCCTGCAGATGTGTGCACGTATCTAGGCTGGAGGGGTGACAGAGGGAAATGGCCCCCTCCAGCTCCCCTGTTTTGGGGGAAGTCTCCCAATGATCTCTGCCCCTCCAGCACAAGCTCTGAGATTAGTAAACAAATCTCCCACCGATATGACCCTGGCATTTTTGAAATGTCTGCTTCAATGCTGTAACTCCACACAACTGTTCATTGTGCTATCTCTTTAAGGGTGGGGATTTGGTTTCCTCTTACTTTAAAACCCAGCCAGCTGATTTTTTTTTTTTTTAAGATTTTATTTGTTTATTCGACAGAAAGAAAGAGATCACAAGCAGGCAGAGAGGCAGGCAGAGAAAGGTGGGGAAGCAGGCTCCTCCCTGAGCAGAGAACCCAATGCGGGGCTAGGTCCCAGGACTCTGAAATCATGACCTGAGCTGAAGGCAGAGGCTTAACCCACTGAGCCACCTAGGTGCCCCAGCCAGCTGATTTTTAAAGTTCCAGGTATTATACCCCATTGATCAAAGAATTGTGAAATTATGCCCCTCTAGTTTTCAAAGCCAAATATTCTGAGAATTCATTTTCCCTGCGCAGGTTCCCCAAGCCTGGAATGACTGGATGAGGGTCTTTTTTTCTCTCTCCTTTCTGCACCCGTAGAGCCCCTGTGTCCTTTTAGCTTCTGTATCACCATCCTACTCTTTCAGAAGTGGCCTTCTTTCTACATTTAGCTCTGGAAAGTGCTCTAACAGTCTTTGGGTCATTTTCTGGGTTATTTATACTGATATGGTATTATTTAGTTGTGTCCTTGGGAGGAGGTGAGCTTAGAGTCCTTCTACTCCCCATCTTCCCTGGAACTCCTACTTTTATTCTTGCTGTATGTTATCTTGGTATAAAAATGTTAGTGACATAGGGCTGTGCACTTGGCATGGAGTCTGCTTGTCCCTCTCCCTCCCCAAGTTGGGCTCTTTCTCTCTCTCAAATAAATAAACAAATAAATAAAATATTTTTTAAAAATTAGTGGCAGGGCACCTGAGTGGCTCTGTCAGTTAAGTGTCCGACTCTTGATTTCAGCTCAGATCATAATCTCAGGGTCCTGCAATCAAGCTCTAGTTTGGTGGGTAGTCCGCTTAGGATTCTCTCTCCCTCTCCCACTCCCCCAACCTGTGTGCATGCACTCTCTTTCTTTCTAAAAACAAAAGTTAGTGAACAATTTTTTCATACTTCCTTCTATATTTATATTTTTCTGGAAAAGTCTAAGTCAGTTTATTTCAAAGTTTGTGAGTATGATTATCTTTTTTTTTTTTTTTTTTAATTTTGGTCCACTCATAAGAATCCTTCTCCTTAAAATACAGCAACTTTATCTGTATGCCTCATGGTTCATCATTTCTTGTAAGTTTTCTTGGGACACCATTTCCTTTTAAAACTACATAGTTCAGGTTTTGTTTTCTCCAGTTTCCATCTCCCACCAAAACAAATTTCCTTTCTCATAAAACTTCCATTTTTGTCTATACTTTTTCTAGCTTCTGTCAAGAATGCCATTATGGATCATTGGGATGATTTATTTTTTATTTGTATACTTTTCTCGTAATCATTTTTCTATTTTATTTGCTCATTCTCTGTGGCTTTCCTGTGTTGTTCTTCCTTTTAAGGTAGCTCTTTCTTTGTTGTTTAATTATATTTTCCTGGATTTCTTGGTCATCACCGAATTAATAGCACACAGTACAATGTCTGTGGGGTTTTTATAAATATTTGTTGAATAGATTATGAATAAAGAAAAAACAAAAAAACTTTTTTTTATTTCTTTGTACTCTTTTATTATTGATAGTGGTTATGGAAGACAAGTCCATTTTCACTGCTTTTATGTTTTCAGTTTGTCAACCAAGCAGAATTGGCAAGGCTATTTTTGACTCATAATATATTTGCTGATAATATAGTATTCACACATTTCTAAATGCCATAATGTAGGGTAGCTAAAATCATAGGCTTTGTTGAAAGATCAGTCTCACAGTTTCAGGTCACAGTCTGCCAGGTAATAATCAGAAGAGTGTGGTAAGAAGACCATGTTGTTTTGTCTCTCCCATTCTCCCATAACTCCAGCACCTATCCTGGGGTCTTTCACATACTTAGTTCTCAGGAAGTATCTTCGGAATATCTGATTGATGAATAAATTTATAAAATTATGCATGCAGTTTTTTCAGTTGCTCAGAAACATTGTAATTAACAAATTTATGTGTCATAAATTACCATAAATGTCTATCAAAACTACAAACAAGACTATGGCTTTAAATAATATGTGACACCAAGTATAACTGTTCATTGATTTGAAACAAACAAACAAAAAATGACCCACTGATTCTGTTTGTTGAGTAACAAAAGAAAAGAACGGCATGATCTCTTTCAAATGGGTGAATATCAGATGTGTGTTAGGGCTTTACATGGAAATGGAGAAATTGAAGATACCCCAGAGTTGAGCCAAATCTGGCTAATGATATGCAAGTACCCCAAGAGATCATAAAGAATTAATTGCTTATGTAATATAAGTCTATAAGGCGGGGAAAAAATATGATTAAAATAGTGTCAGCACAGCAGATCACCCTTCCCAAACTGCTTTCTCTCTCTCTTTTTAAAATAAATGATCAGAAATAAAAAGAACATCAAATTCTAGATTTCTAGCACAGAAATTCACAGTTTAAATCAGTTCCTACTATTAGTACTTGATGTAAGGAGAGGCTGTTTAACCAGGCAAGAATGACTTGTGTTATTTTGTAAAAGAAAAACCAGTGTGAGGAAAATGCAGGCATATCGAGAATTATATGATTTTCATATCTAAAACAATTCTATATAATCTGTATTTATTAAACTATTCCAAAAGAAATATGTGCATGAAGATTTATGTCAAAGTATGTTCTGTCCATCATTATTTGTATTATTGAAAAATCAGAATAAATGACAAATAAATTATGATGCATTCATCTGACATATATGAAGTCATTGAAAAGTATTAGAAGTAGCAGATAGTATTAGTATTAAACATGTGTATTATAATTTATATATTGTTAAAAATATTTGTTCACCCTCCTCACAAATCCTAGACCCACTGATGCCACGCTTAATCAAAGGACTTAAGTAGGGCATGGAAATGTGAGAAGAGAGGCCTCCCTCTTTTGACAAAAACAGCGTTCTCTGTTTTTTCTTACTTCTGCTGTGATACAGGCAGTGTCCCAGAGAGTGGCTGTGCCAGCAGTCCAGTCTCACAGTGGAGGACTGATGAATTCATGGAACAGACATCTACCATTCTTCCCTACATCATGTGCTTCCTTTTTATTGTCGTTGGAAAGCACTGGGGTTTCAGAGTCATTCATCGTTACCACAGCATTAGTTTGTTGGAGCTGACACTGAGCGGGTATTATGAAAGTTTTATATTCCCAAACTCCAACACACAACAAACTGAGCCATGGTTAGGAAGGAGGGACATAGGGGCAGAGAGAGGAGGAAAAACTTTTACTTCATACAAATATTTATTAATTTATTATTTGTAAAAATATTAGGATAGATAGATTTCACCAATATATACTTATCTCCAAACTCATCAGATTGTTTATATTAATTATGCATACCTTTTTATGATATCAGAAGAGGAATACATATATTTCAAAATTTCAAAATTAAAAAAAAGTCTAGCTGAACACACATAATTTATCCTTACCCCTGTAAATATGATCAAAGATTTCAGAGGGAGTTATTCTAAGTCATTTGATTTTTAAGGTTTTTTTTTTTAATTTTTAAAGATTTTATTTATTTATTTGGTAGAGAGAGACACAGCAAGAAAGGGAATACAAGCGGAGTGGGAGAGGAAGAAACAGGCTTCCTGCTGAGAATGGAGCCCCATGCAGGGCTCTATCCCAGGACCCTGGGATCATGAACTGAGCAGAAGGCAGACACATAATGACTGAGCTACCCAGGCTTCCCAAGGGTTAATTTTTAGTGTGTTGCTTTATTCACATTTTTTGTGGGGCTGACGAAGATTATATATTTAAAAAAATGAAAATCTGGATATGCTCTCCAAGCTGACATATTTACATGAGTGGTTCTGAAATGCAATACAATTTACAAAAAAAATGTTTTCTCTATTTAATAGGAATGGTCAGATCAACTAAAAAGAAGAGAAAATAAGACATATTTCAACTTTATGCTATAATATTTCTTGACTAGGCTCTGACTAGACTGAAATAGGATCCTTTAGAGAAGCTAAAAGAAGCCACACTATTTTTTTTCAGGATTTTTATTCATTTTACTTTTGGTAGAGATGAGATGTTTGACCTTCTTCTGACTTTAAATGCCAAAACCCATCATTTACAAAGTCCTACAAACAAATCTGTAAACCAAAGAAATCCAATAAAAATACATTTAAAATGTATTTATTTCAAGGAAAAACCATTAGGAACTCTTCCTTACTTCCACTCTCGGGACAGAGGCAGGAGTTAATGTTTTTCCTCTAAAGTCATATTGTAGGTCAGAAGTCAGAGATTGGGTAAAGGTTCTAGAATGGCAGATGCCAATTCGATATGGGAGAGGGGGCTTTCTGACATCTAATCCAAAACCTGAGGATTAAGAAATAGCGAGGAAATTCATACATGGAAACTAATAAACCTTTAAACACCTCCTTCATCCTCTCCTTCTTAGCTTTGTAACTTCAGAATGAAATAAATCTTGCTTTCTAAGTGCATGACTGTGGATCAGTCATTTAATCTCTCTGAAACTGTGTTCTCTGTGAGTTGTAACTGGGAGCAAAAATATCGTCTTCAATGGTTTGGGGGAGAGTGAAGTACAATAACGTACACCCAGTGCTTAGCATTGTTTGTGACCAAAGACAGGTGCTCTGCACAAGGGAGGTGTTGCCTGCTTTATAAAAAGTGTGTGTGTGTTTGTGAGAAAACACATCACCCTCACCTAGCTGCATTTAAGAGCCTGACTCAACAAAAGTGCCTAACACGGGTATCCCAAATTATGCCACATTTCTTTGTCCTCAAATATTGCAAGGGAAAAGAATTGTCTGAGGCTTTTGCCAACCCTGCAGTCACCTGGACGAACCTCAGAAATTCTGATTAGGAAGATCAGGGATGGGACCTGGGAATGAAAATTTTAGCAACTTTCCCCCAAGTGAGTCTGAGAAAGGTGTCCTAGGAAAAAACTCTAGCTTCTTTTTTATAAGTGAATTTGACATTTGCATAATTTTTAGCTCTTTACAAAAATAACCCAAGGTTTTAATCAGAAATGAGGCTGCGTACAGACTGCTTTAGCGTGGTCATGCTTATATTCAAATAGGGATCAGCTTCCGAATGAGTAAGATCGCATGAGGTAGCTATCCCTTCAGGGGTCATATTTTAGTAACAGACTAATGAACCATTATTTTCAGTTAGAACAGCACTTTCCACTCTGTTCTACTTGTTAGGGATACATCAGGTTAGAACACATTTTCAGTAGCCAATTTAATGTGTTTGAAGAATGGCCCACCTCTCTCCTGTAAAGGTAAAATTGGTTAACCCGGCTTGCCACCCCTTTCCTTCTTCTAGAGGTCATCTCCATCAAAATGACACTCTTCGCCTTTCTGGATTTCATTACCGTTGGGCTTTGATGGGTATAATTGGTCACCATGGCTTCAATCTGACTAAACTGATATTTCATATCTGTCACTTGATAGACTGACCTATCCTTTTGCAGCGATGGGTTCTTCCTAACCTCTGCTGAGGTCACCTTTGTTGCTCAATTTTGCTCTGAATTAAAGCAGCTCTGTGCTAGTTGGTCACAGCACGAAGTACGTATGCCCTCTAGTGGCCACCAGTCATATTGCACTGCAGAGATTTTGTTTCTGCCTTTACTCTTGGGGTTGGGGGCGCCAGGAGAGCAATTTAAGACAGAAATCAATTCATCCGAACAAAGAATAAATATCTTTCCATTTCACCAAATAATAATGTCCTTAGTGTGAGTATTTTTCTCATAGTATTATTTTGGATGAGCTGACATGAATAGCCTTTTAATGAAAAATAAGCTGTTAGGGAAACGCCTTAAGAATGTATTAAGGGCGGGGCGCCTGGGTGGCTCAGTGGGTTAAGCCTGTTGCTTTTGCTCAGGTCATGGTTTCAGGGTCCTGGCATCGAGCCCAACATCAGGCTTTCTGCTCAACAGGGAGCCTGCTTCCCTCTCTCTGTCTGCCTCTCTGCCTACTTGTGATCTCTGTCTGTCAAATAAATAAATAAATAAATCTTAAAAAAAAAAAGAACAACATAAACAAGGCTTTCACTATTTGGGTCAAAACAATCTTTTTAATCTTTTTTGCTATTCCTTCATTTCAAATCGGAGATTCTAGCCAAATCAAACTATGTGTATGAAGACAAATTATATCCATTCAGACTTCTATCCTTTTACCCATGTTGTTCCTTCTACTTGAAATGCCTTTCTTCCCTTCTTCCTTCTATCCTCCAGAGACTTGTCTAAAGCTTGACTTAAATATCATCTTTGTAAAAGTTTCCTGATTTTCCCTTTTCCCCATTTGTGCCTTAAACATTCTACCACATCATCACTGAATGTAGTGAACTGAGTTTTTGAGGATCTCCTTAAAGCCTGGAAGTGTGCCTGTGATCTAAAACATAACTCAGGTAAAACACTCTTATAAATAAAAAATCGATTTAACATATAAATAAACTCCATTGTGTTTCTAATTAGAAACTGGTCTATATACTCTGAACTTAATTTTACCTATGGCTTTCCTTCTAAGACATTGTTGGTGGTGTCTTTTTGTCAGCTTAGCGTCGATTCCCCATTATTTTAGTTAGGATTCCCAGTCCCATCACTGTAGTAACAACTCTTAGACTCTCATTCTGTGCTTCCTTCCATGCACTCCTCTGACCTTCCAGTGATGTGACTCCATCCAGTTCTGCTTCCGTTTATGAGCACATGGTTTAGATCTGACTAATAAAAGCAACACATTCTTCTGGCTTTGGTGATTGATTCAAAGACAGACAACACTGAGATCTTTGTTAATTGTCCTGGAAAGGATACTCGTACCTTCCCACTAACTGTGAAATGTCTCCACTATCTTCCTACCATACGAAGCCAACATTATGGTAATAGAGTGCAGAGACAGAAACTGGGGTGTTGGTGATATGGTTAAGAATATAAATTTTCATGACTCAATAAAGCATATTTTGGAAGGTGATCCACTTAAAATTGAGTTCTCTTTATGGAGCCTAAAGAGTCCTAACTGATCATATATATTTTACTATTTATTCTTACTCAGACCTACTTAGTCTTACTTAACTGGACTCAAGCAGCAAGAAAACAAGCATCCTATTAGTAAATAGTTCTCAATATTTAGCATAAAAATACCATTGTTGGTTTGGACCTCTGGGAAACTAACTCTTACATATTGGGCTTTGCACCTGTGTTTCAAAGTCCCCAGTGCTTTAAACTCCAGTGACCCTAAGTAGTAATTTTCTGGTTATTCTGCCCTTTATTATCTACTTTTTCCCTGTACCATTCTTCACTTCTCTGTTAATGTTCTGTGCACCTACCAAGCAAACTACTTGCATTTGAAATTTTGTCTCGGAGTCTTTTTCTTGGGGAACCCAAACTACGACTAAGCCTCTCTGTCTCTCCCTCCCCCTCTCAGGATATGAATGGCAGATTTCAATTTAATATGGGTAGGGAGCTGCCATTGGCTCATTTGGTTCATTTCCACAATTCTGTAAAAGGGAATTCTAACAATGTTGTCCAGTTTTCTTGTTGCTTTTAGGAAGGAGGGATTTTTTGGGGGGGAGGGGCAGTCCTTACTCCATCCCTAACTTATAGAACTGTATATTCCATCCCTTCTAGAACTGTATATATAGTATACTATCAAAATCTGGAAACTTACATTGGTACAGTATGTATGTATAGTCCTGTGTCATACTGTCTTATGTGTAAAGTTGTGTAACCACTATGGAGACCAAGATATAGAACTTTTATATCATCACAGAGGCTTCTCTTGTGCTCCCTCTTTATGTTTACATCCACCCCAAACCCGGATCATCCACCATTTTTAAACCCTGTTAACCATTATTCTGTTCTGGAACCACCTGTTGGAAGAGGTATCCATTCCCCAGGAATAGTGTTTCTCTGCTTCACTCAGTTATTGTCAGGGAGCAGCCAACAGACCTCTTCACAAACACAATAATAGATTTTAGGGTGTGGCAACTGGGAAGCTAGTCAACCATGCTCTCTGGAAGCAGAATGGCTCGTTTTCCTGGCTGCCAAAATCAGTCAGAACATCAGTCGTTGTTTTATCCCTAGCACTTGGTACATAGTAGTAATAATATTTCACTATATATCAAATGTTGAATACTCTTCATATAGGAACTCACTTAAATCTTATTGTAATCCTATGAAATAGTAAAATTATAGTTTCTATTTTACAGATGAAGAAATGAAGATATAAAAAGCCAAGTAACTTGTCCGAACTCATATAGCCTTATAAATAACAAAGATAATGGCTTCAGAATTTATATGGTATATATAATGCTGTAGTAGGCATTCCATTAGTTTCTGTTAAAGAAATGAATGACTGAGTAGGAAATACTTACTTTCTCCCCCACATTCATCTTCCGGATAGCACTTCTAATCCATCCAAACTCCTGGTGAGAATAAGAAAATTAAGAGATTGAAATGATGAAGAGAGGCCTTTCTCCCAAATTGTCATTAGCTGAAGACCATCCAACATCCATCTCAGATGACTTGAAAGAGATATTTGTCTGCACTTACCTTTAAAAGATTATGGAAAACTTTAGTTTCAGAAACTGAAATTTGGCCAATATGTTCCAATCTGGAGTAATTATGTATGGAAATCTCTTATTCCACTCGGGGAAGCAAATAAGGGCCAGCAAAAATGTTTATAAGGGATTTCATCAAAATGTGTTGTCAGGAGAGCATGAAACATTTTAGTTTATCCAAAGATGGTGCAGAAGTATAAAGCCCAAGAACTTGGTTATGTGCTGGTAGGTTCCTGAAAATACTATTTGAAAGGACAGAGCCCTGCCCCGTGTCCCTCTGACTCCTGTTACAACTAAAGCCAGGTAGGCTTTGCAGTCGGGGAAGGTCTTCCTTAAGATTGTCCTCTCTTTTGGGAGATATGTGACCCAGCACAGCTCATGTGCATCACAAAACACAATGGTAGTACCACCCAGATGAGCCATAATTCTTATCCTATGGCAAAGAGAAAACATGAAAGCCCTTTCTCTTCACCTTACACGTGTCTGTTCTCTTTCAAAATGCCTATTAGCAGCAGGGAACTGTGAAGCAGGGTTTGGGCCAATGTTATTTTGACTGTCAATGGAACTCTTTCCCTCCCCCCACCCAATTTGACTTGGCTGTGATATGATCAGCCGAAACAAAAATTTCTGAAACTTCTTGTGCTCAGTTGAAAATAGAGCTGATGATGCTGGTCGTGTGATCATGGAATGAGATCCAGGAATCCGTCTGAATTGGGCTTTTCCTTAGCAAACAGGATCCTGGTTTTTTGTTCTCTTTTCTTGAGTAGATTCTCTGATTATGAGGATCTTTTTGTTGATTGTTAGGAACCTCAAGGACAAATGTGTTGCCAACTTCTAATAAAATTAGAGGACTCCGTAGCCCACATTCTGCATATTAATTTCATTAAAAAAAAAGATTTTATTTATTTATTTGAGAGAGAGAGAGAGAGCTAATAAGCTGGGGGTGGGGCAGAAAGAGAGGCAGACTCCTCACTGAGCAGGAAGCCCCAACCCTGGGCTCTCTTCCAGAGCTCTGGGATCAGGAGCTGAGCCTAAGCCAGATGCCTAACCAACTGACCTACTCAGGCACTTTTGAATGCATCTTTTCCCAATAATACTTGGCTCTTATTCTATTTCTTCTCTACTTTTAAAATCTTATCATGTGTATTCATTGATTTCTTTAAAAAAGACTTTTTTTTTTTTTTTAAGATTTTATTTACTTGACAGAGAAAGACACAGCCAGAGAGAGAAAACAAGCAGTGGGAGAGGGAGAGAGAGAAACAGGCTTCCCACTGAGCAGGGAGCCCGATGTGGGGCTCAATCCCAGGACCCTGGGATCATGGCCTGAGCCAAAGGCAGACGCTTAACCAACTAAGCCACTCAGGCACCCCATAAAAAGACTACTCTTTAAATTAAGAAGTTTAATATGTTATTCCTAGCGTTATGTAGGTAGGTCACTTTGTGGCATTAAAAAAGAAGTTAATATGATTAAATAAAATTGAAAACAGAAGACTATATTTCCAATCTATCCAGTTAAAAACAGTACTTGCGTATCACTTCAACCAAGCATCAGGGGAAAATCTGGATTTCATGAAGCCCTGTGGTCTTTAATTTGGGGAGACTTTTCAAAAAGAATACAAAGTTACAAATACAGAACTATAAAGTAAATGAGAAAATAAATCAAAAGCAGATTATAAATTTTAAAAGGTCACAAAACCTACAAACATCAGAAAAAACAGAAAATAGCATATATCCTAAGTAACTGCCTATCACAGCTCTGTAATTACTTTTCGTATATTTTGACTACACACTTCTTGAATATTTTAATGCATATTTATAACATTTCTATAGCATTTATATCTTTCTAAAATTTTATAACATTTTCTAGAAAAAAATTTGAAAGACAATCATTGCTTTCTCCATGAAATTGACCAAATATTTTTAATCATTTTCTTAAAATTTGTTTGTTTCACAACTTGTTATCAATATTGTAGTGCAAATCTTTAGGATTTTTATCAACTATGTGATGTTCTCTTTCAAATTCCCTTCATATATGAGCAGTGTGATGTCATTGCATTCACATTTTCTTGTGCAGAAAATGATGTTACTCATGCACTAATCTGTTGGTATAATTTTACCTTTAAGAAATAAAATACATACTTATGAAAATGTAAACATAAATCTGGGGTCCCTTTCTTGGCCTTAAAACTTCTAAGGAGGGGCCCTTGAGTAACTCAGTTGGTTAGGTGTCCAACTCTTGATTTTGGCTCAGGTCGTGGTTCCAGGGGGGGTCATGGTTCCAAGGAGGTGAGATCGAGCTTCACAATAGGCTACGTACTGGGTGTGAAGTCTGCTTAAGGTTCTCCCTTCCCACTGTGCTTGCTCTCTTGCTCTTTCTCTCTCTAACAGGAAAAAAAAATTAATTTAATTTTTTAAAGTTCCAAGGAAAATGAGGGATTTGGGCACTTAAGATTTATTCATTTTACTATAAATCTGTCCTGTAAGCAAGTACAGAAGAACCATGTCTTTAGTCAACTACTTAAAACATTTAACAATTAGTTCAATCTAAAAAAAAAAAAAAAGCAGCTCACAGTTGTTCCTAGAAATGAAAACTAATAGAGCCCAATGACTCCTTGGAAAGAGAAGAGAATTGGGATTTAGTGAAGGCCTAATTAGTCCAACCTATGCTTAGTAATTCTATAAAAATTGAATTCATCTACAAAACTATTCAATAAATACTTAAAAGCACCAATTCTTCAGCATACTAGGAATCTAATTGGCAACAGGAAAAGACCTGGTATCTTAAATTTTAATGGGGAAGACAGATAATGAACAATTAAACAAATAACTACGGATTGTCATGAGTGTTCTTCCAAAGGAAACAGAGTGCTATGAGAAAGACAATTGGAAGATGGGAGACCACATTCAGACACAGAAAATTTCCAAAGCAGTATTTATTCTGAGACCTGCAAGATGGGATGGAACCAGACACAAGAAAAAAGAGAAAAATGCCATCAGGAGGTGGGATCAGTTTGTGCAAAGACCCTGAGACTGAGAATGCTATGGCCAGTTTGGGGCAGTGTAGAGAAAAGCTAGTGCTGCATTAGTGGGTGGGTGGCCATTGTGATGTGATGTGGGTGGCTCAGGTCCCAGCTCACTGCAGTCTTGGAGGCCAGGTAGGGAGGGTCCCAAGTGCAGTGGTGAACAATGTGGGGCTGGCTCTCAGGTCCACAAGACACAATGTCTGTTCAGTCTACCGTGTGCATCATGGAGCATATGATGGGAGGGAAGTGGGGAGGGTACTCAGGAAGCTGTTCCAGCGGTAGAGGCCAGAGGGATGGTGTTTTGTACTAGGAATAGATTGCAGATGGAGGGGAATGACTTAAATCTGTGGTCATTGCTGCATGACTATAATGAGGCAAAGTACAAGAAAAAGAGGATTCAAATTTGATTCTCTGGGGTCACATATTTTTACAGATGTGGAGAAAGACTGAGGAGAAACATCTCATTTAATCCTTAAACAACTCTGTGAGGTGACTGTTTTCATACTCACTATATGTATATGAAAATGGTGGGGCGCCTGGGTGGCTCAGTGGGTTAAAGCCTCTGCCTTCGGCTCAAGTCATGATCCCAGGGTCTGGGGATTGAGCCCCACATCAGGCTCTCTGCTCAGCAGAGAGTCAGCAGTCTCTGCTTGCCTCTCTCCCTACTTGTGATCTCTGTCTGTCAAATAAATAAATAAAATCTTTAAAAAAAAAAAAAAAGAAAGAAAAAAGAAAATGGATGGTAAGAGAGCTTTAACTTCCCTCCTAGCCTTGAATTCAGAAGTAGAAGAATATAAATTAGTTTCTTCTTTTGCCTTAAGAGATGCACATTTTGAATGCTGATCTTCCTTCCTCCCACTAAATTTTTGGATTTGGGGCCTAGTCGGTCTGTAAATAAGGTTTGTATTCAAGAGGCTATGTATTCAAGCCTGTGAATTCAGAACTACTCTGTTAGAATCGGTGTGTCTTCAGAATTTCCACTAGAGGGAGCCAGCACAATGTGTTTTGTTTTCCTCCTGGCTGTACATTGTTTTTGATAATCGTGGTAAACTTAGTACCTTTTGGTCACCCGCAGACTTAATAAAGTCACTTTAAACTTAATAAAGTTCATTTTGTTATCTTTTAGAAATCCATATGCATAGTTTGCATAAGATCCTAAAGTTTTCATCAAAAGCTGTTTGCAGGGCCGCCTGGGTGGCTCAGTGGGTTAAGCCGCTGCCTTCGGCTCAGGTCATGATCTCAGGGTCCTGGGATCAAGTCCCGCATC
>NC_081557.1:26844297-26891430 GCF_022355385.1 Mustela nigripes | reverse complement strand
AAAGTGGGTTAAGCCGCTGCCTTCGGCTCAGGTCATGATCTCAGGGTCCTGGGATCAAGTCCCGCATCGGGCTCTCTGCTCAGCAGGGAGCCTGCTTCCTCCTCTCTCTCTGCCTGCCTCTCTGCCTACTTGTAATCTCTCTCTTTCGAATAAATAAATAAAATCTTAAAAAAAAAAAAAAAGCTGTTTGGAAGGAGAAAATGTAGGAGATTAAGGAAAATTTAGGAAATGGGGAAAAAAGAAACTCTTATTTACATTATCTGCAACAAAACATCTGATTTAAACTGGTGGTGGAGGAGGGGCGCCTGGGTGACTTACTCAGTTAAGCACCTGACGTTTCAGGGTCCTGGGATTGAGGCCAGTTTTGGGCTTCCTGTTCAGTTTAGCAGGGAGTCGGCTTGAGAGTCACTCCCTCTGCCCCTCCCCCTGCTCACAACGGACTCTCACTCTCTTAAATAAATAAATAAATAAATCTTTAAAAATATAAACTTGGTAAAGAAAATTCTAAAAATATTTTAGTTAAAAAAAGACATGTAAAATTATATAGAATTTAATAGATACCATCATTATTACCTTCACATGTACAAAATTATATGGGTTCTTTCTTAGTCACTGTGCTATCTTTATTTTTAATTTTAGGTGAATATATAATACATATTTATGAATAATTAAAGTTTACTTCTAGCATGGCCCCCAAAACTGTTTTTCCTGTAATGTCATGCCTTACCAAATATAAAATCTTTGTGCTATAGGAATTTTTGGAGCGCTTGGATCAACCTTTCCAATGAAATGAACAACACAAAATAAGCACAAACATCATCATCATCATCATCATCATCATCATCATAATAATGGTAACCATTTGGGTGTCAGTTTCATCAGATCGAAAGGGTTGGTTTCAGATACAGGGCAAGACAGGACAACCCTGGTGTGTCCCTTTCCTTTGTCATGCGCTCAGTTATGAAATGTTGTATGAGGCCTTTGGCAGCAGCATAGTAGTAGTGCATGGAATGATATGAATGATAAAGGCCTCCTTCAGAGTGGACACTCCAAGGTGCTTGTAGATGAGTGCCTGTCCAATGAAGCATGTGTTTCTAATTTGGGATTGCCTTCCTCTCTGGAATCTGACACAGAAGGTGTTGTGAGTTCTAAAAGGCTTGGATTTCACGTGTTGAATCCGGATACCAGATACAGTGGCGAATACCACCTTTTGAATCCATACTGCTGCATCCTAACAGATGGCCATTAGATTAGCCTGCAGGGGAGTCAACCTTTTGTTGTCTTTCTGAAAATAAGCAAATCAGCTCTCTACATCCTGAAATTACCATGGAAGAAATAGCCCAGGGAGCTCTGAATCTAGCAAGTGCCAATAAAATCTGGGAAATCAACCTTTCTTAACCATGAAAGATGTGCATTTGATGTATCTTAACATTTTTGTATTCAGAACACATGAAAGAAATTATATTTAATATAAAGGCCTGGGACATCTCAAGATTTAGCTTGGTGCTTTGAATTCTGGCTCTACACTGAAATCATTTGGGAAAATAATTTCTTAATAAGCTCAGTTGGGCCACAGTTCATACCAATTAAATGAGAATTGCAAGGCTTGAAATCCAGACATAAGTCATTTTATAAGTTTTCCAAGTACAGCCAATACTGGAAATCACTGATGTTTCCCAAACCTTTATGTTCAAGGTATCACTTGGGATTTTGTTAAAATATAGAATATGATTCAGTGTCTCTGTGTAAAGCCTGAGTTCCCAGAAGATAGTGATATTGTTGTGAACACACCATTCTGCAGAGTAAGGATACCAAACAGTGTAGGCAGGCTTCTCTGTCTTGATAAATAGCTCCTAAGATGCCAGAACTCTTTCTGTTCATTTGGTGATATTTATTATTGCTTGATCATGTAGAAGCTCTTGGATTGTTGACATACTCTCAGCTTATCTTCCAAGAGTCTTTAGCTTTCTTCCAGAATCTGCTAAGACTTTCAGCTTATATTATTTTCCTCTGGGAAAACCTGAAAAAAGAGACATGTAGATTTTTAGCAGAAAGGAGTTTTTAACAAATGAACTGTACATAAATGAATGGAAACACAATGCATTTGCTTTTTTATTACTCACCTGATTGTCATTAACAGAGTAGGTAAAATCAGGTCTGTGGGTATTTGAGATGCTTTCCCACCAATTCAAAAATAGAGGCCCAGAGAAGTTAAGCAACTTATCCAAAGTCACAAAGTTAATAATTGGCGAAATCAGGATTTAAACCCAGGCAGTAGATGTTTCTAAGCTTTTGCTCCCAACTACTATTTTATACAGCTTTGCAATAAACCCAATAGTTAGGAACCAGTTAATAGATGAGCAAATTAGAACCCTGAAAATATAAGAGACTTACTCAAATGTCAAAAAGGGATCAATAATCAGGCATGGGTTGAGACTCAGATTTATTGTCTTTCAATCATAAGGAAGAAGTCCAAGTTGTTCTCTACTTGGCTACTGAAACCAAGGGAGAAGTTTGTCAAATAGAATATGCTAGTTTCTGAAGAGTCATGTGAACCCTCTGTGGATTCAATTTCCCTTCCATTTTCTTCTCCATATGTATTTTGGGCTGTTTACACCACAGACTAATGCTTTCATAAAATTAATCAGATGATTGTGGAATGCGGAGTGTAGCCCTCTTTCTTGCTGAGAATATTTATGTCTTGGGCCAGGAGGCTAAAAGCCCAGGAGGGAAAGGGAATGAAGGCAGAGGAGGCCCAAGAAAGGGGCACTGGCTATACTCTACCTGTCATAGGGCAGGGGAAACCGTCCTCAGGGGAAACCATCAGCCTGCCTTTTTCCTAATTTGCTTTTAAGATAAAGAAGTAGAGTTTACTTCACAAATATTCCACTACTGCTGACATTTGGAGTGGTTGTTCGGAAAAGCACAAATGGACCTTATGTCAGCAGGCAGGAAAGTAGAATTTTTCACTGTTTTTAAAAAAAAAAAAATGTTCTAAGAAAGGGCCTACAGGAGAAAACATAAATTTAGACTCTTAAATTGTCATCTTTTTGTGAGTGGATACAAAACAATCCCTAATTTGCTTGCTTGCTTTCTTTAATTTTTCTAACAGATCCAGAAGTGCCTGTCATTCTAGCTTGGATAATAATGAGTACAAACTAGAGTGGATGGATGGGTAGACTTTCCATGGCCTCTGTCTTCTTTCTAAATTTCAGATAAGTTTCACTGGCCATTGTGTGCCTAGAGCAATAAGGAAAGAAAACATCTAAAGCAGACCAGCATTGTCCTCTTTAATCTGTAGCATGTCTGGAAAGCATCAGGGTAGAAGGAGAGGAAAATGCAGTCTTTCCAACTGGATACACTAAATTAGTCAACATGGGTGTTTCTAAATTGAAGATTGTTTAATTAAAGGGTGCAATGGATCTACTATGCAATATATATTTCCCTGCAAATTACCTCCTGGGAAGCCGTATCAAGTGGATTATAAATTAACACAATCTGGGTTTTTTTTTTCTGATAGATTGATATTTGATATCAAATATTGATATCAATATATTGATATTTTTCTGATAGTCAAAGTTTAATAAAATGTTCCTAGGAAATAGATTCTAAATCCAGAGATTATATTACCCTATTTCACATCACAATGATTCAGCGACTGTGGAGTTTCCAATATCTATCAGGCAATATGTCAAGACTTAAGAATATGGTGGCAAACTAGATGGTTCAGGTCTCTTTTTTATAGACACTGCATTTCAATAAGGAAGAAATAAACAATAAGTAAGTAAATTCTAGATAATAATAAAGGTACAAAAAACAAAACAGGCTAAAGGCATAGATCATATTAACTAGGAAGAGGAAATTTGATCTAGTGGTCAGGGAAGTCCTCTCCGTAAGGGGAGGTAGTTGAGAAGACAACTGCATCATGAGAAAAAGCAAATCAGGAACTGGAGAAGACTATTCCAGGTAAAAGAGACAAACATAACCCAGTGACCCTGGGATATGTATGAGTTTACAACATTCCAGATATATAAAAAATGGCATATGGGGGAGGGGTGTGCCCAGATGGCCCAGTCAGTTAAGCATCCCACTCTTGATTCTGGCTCAGGTCATGATCTTAGAGTTGAGCCCCACATTGGACGCCATGCTCATTTTGGAGTCCGCTTGAGATTCTCTCTCTCCCTTTGCCCCTCCCTCTACTCACATGCTTGTTGTCTCTCTCTCTTTCAAATAAATATTTAAATTTTTTAAAAAGGGGGGGCACATGGATAGCACAGTAACCAAGAAAGAGAGATCAGAGCAGTAAGTGTGAGTCATTATTGTCAGTCTTTATAATCCATCATAATCAGTTTTATTCTAATTGCAGTGAGAAGTTAGTAGAGAATTTAAGCAGTGTTATCTGATTTAACTCTAAGTTATTTTATAGCTTCTGTGCAGGGAATAAATGGTAAGGTAAAAGTAGAAAGAATAATTAAAAGTCTTTTGTGTTAGTCTAGATGAAATGTGATTCTGTTTGGAACTAGAAGAGCAAAGAAGGAGATGAAAGATGGGCAGAATCAAGATATATTTTGGAGGCAGAGCTAACAGGACTCATTGGATTGGAAATGGAGACTGCACCTATTATCTCTTTTTGTACAAAAATGACCCTAAAGTGAAACCAGCAGGTTTTGTGGGTCAGGAATTTAGGAAAGGCTTTAGATGGACAATTAGTGTCTGATCCATGTGGCCCCAGTTGAGATGACTGATGCTGGAAGGTCCAGAATGACTTTTGTACCTCTTTCTTTGTACAAAATGCCTCATCCTTTTGAGCCTCTCTGCATGGTTCATGCTTCTCACAGTGTGGTGGCTCCATGGAAATCACATCTTTTCATTTTTTAAAATTTTTTAAGATTTCATTTTTTTTTTTTTTTGAAGGGGGCATGAGAGAGAGAGCGAGAGCGCATGAGCATGGGTTGGGGGCGGTCAGAGGGAGAAGCAGACTCCTGCCAAGTAGGCAGCCCAATGTGGGACTCGATCTCAGGATTCCAGGATCATGACCTGAGCCAAAGACAGTCGCTCAACCAACTGAGCCACCCAGATGCCCAAAATCACACTGTTTACATGATAGTTGGCTTCCATGAATGACTATTACCAGATGAAGGAAGTGTCTGTATCTGCCAGTCTCTCACTGCTTAGGCCAATAGATTATTACATCTGTACTTCATCAAATTGGTCACAGAGAAACCAAGAGAACAAAATGTGGATTTACATTTCTCAATGGGAAAAGGGCCAAAGAATTTGTAGCCTTTTTTTTTTTTTAAATGCTACAAGCGTGGATGATAGAGAAGAATTTACCAAGTCTTGTAGATTACTGATTGAATCATTAATAGTTATAGAAAGTTATTTAAGTATGAGCTCTTCTCAGGGAATAAATTACCTCATTACATCAAACAATAAATTCTGTGCAGATTAAGTCTCTGGTGTGTTAGATAATGGAAAGGAAGTAACATCCTAGGCACATACTGGAAATACCATTGACAAAATTTGGCTGTTAATTGGATATGGAGGACAAAAAAGAAAGAGTCACTGATTTATGGAAGATTGTATTGACTGGGCTATAGAGACATTAGGTATAAGGAATCAATAGGAGCTGGTTTAAGTGCCTAATCCAGGACTTTGACTTTGGACATAATTTATCAATGTGTTAACAGATTAAGTGATTACTAGTCAACCTTAGAATGAGTAGCCCTGATGTTTCGTGAGTCTCTGATGAGTACTTATCAGACTCTGGACAAAGAATTAAATACAATTATTGCAATTCTTTTGTGAGGTGATTCCAGGAAGTGAGGGTAGGGAAATAGAAAAGTAAGACAGGAAACAGAAAAATCAAATGAAGTAATAAAGTCACTGTTGTGGGTTTATGTAGCTTAGACCTGCTCTGAATCCCACGTGATTTAGGAATGACATAGCACACATGCCTCACGCACCCCAAGGTCACCCAAAGAGAGAAGAACCTGGGGTATTTACCTACTAAAAACCCATTAATCATTAGTTGAAAGATGTTCCCATGGATGCTAATTCCCTAGAACCCCTAGCTTGCCTTTCACACCAACGGAATAGGCACAGATGGTGAGAGAAACCCTTCAGGCAGAGAGACACAGATGCTGGCAGCAAAATTCAGAGAGACATGCACTAAAATAGCAAAGGCTGGGCACTGCTACAGCAGTCTTGAGAGGTTATATGTTCTAGGAATGTCAAAAGCAACTATTAGAACATTATTTGCAAACATGTCTAATACTCAAGTGAAATTGTTTGCTTCTAAAACTATGAAAAAGGCACATTTTCGTGTTAAGGCATTAACATCAACTCTTGCTGGCTTGCTGGCTTGGTGATAGTCACTGAAAATAGAACAAGGAAACAACGCACCATGGAACAGCACAGAATCCAGAGGAGCAATTAATTGCATATGGCTAGAGAAAAAGGTCTGTGCTTCTGTCATGTGCTTTCCACTAGATTTATAACTCTGTACATTTTGCATGCATTTATGCATATAAATGATACATATTTATGATACTCAAGTTACTGCTGAAGTATTTGTACTTGATGGTTTCCATCTGTATCAGAAATGCCTTCTCCCTCTTCATCTTCACTGGAAAACCCTCCTAAAGACTCAAGTTTTTCTCATTCAGCTGGGCTATGTTCTGCTTATTAAAACTGTGTTGTGATAATTTTCCATATTCTTATTAAATGACTATATTTTGCCTTGTGTCAAATGTATGTATAATCTTTGTTACAGATCAACTGCTTTCTTTATTGTAGGTAAACTTGTTTTCCCAAAACAAGTTTATTGTTTAAATGATTTATCTAGGGCTTTCACTTGTGCTATCAAGTGAAGTGCTAAAAGAAATACAAATTGAAAAAAGATAAGTATTTGCTTTGCCTGCAGAATAACAAACGTTAGTCATTATTCACATTTTTTTAAAGATTTTATTTATGTATTTATTTGACAGAGATCACAAGTAGGCAGAGAGGCAGGCGGGGGGTGGGAGGGCGGAGGAGCAGGCTCCTTGCTGAGCAGAAAGCCCAGGACTGGGATCATGACCTGAGCCGAAGGCAGAGACTTTAACCCACTCAACCACCCAGGTGCCCCCATTATTCAGATTTTTGAACAACAGACTCAGGGATGGAAAGTTGAATAAGATGATCAAGAAAAATATAGTGAAATAAAATTTTAGTTGTCAAAGTACTTCTTACAGAAAAATATTCAGTTGGTGCATTAATATTGGCCAATATATTTGAGTGGTAAGTGTTTGATATAAAAAAACAAAATACCTAGATTCCTTTTTTTTTTAAGATTTTTATTTATTTATTTGACAGAAAGAGAGAAAGAGAGAGAGAGCACAAGTTGGGGGGAGAAGGAGAAGGAGAAGCAGTCTCCCCACTGAGTAGGGAGCCAGATATGGGACTCAATCCCACGAGCCCAGAATCATGACCTGAGCCAAAGGCAGATGTGTAATTGACTGAGCCACCCAGGCACCACACCCCCCAAAATCTAATTTTCTTAAGAATGCACTTTTCCCCATTAAAGTGATCATTAAATATATATTTAAATTTTGATGTGATCTTCAAAATTTGAAATTTGGGGTCTTTTTTACATATACATCTACACAAATCAAAAATTACCAGGTAACATTTCTGAGTTTAAAGTTTAAGGTATATGATCATTGATACTGTAAATATCCAAAGTGTTTTGCTGACATAAAACATGAGGTAGAGTCATGGATTCTTGGTCTTGAGAAAAAGAAATAAGCTGTGAAAAATTACTAAAACATGGAGTCACATTCCAGTCCTCACTTGACAACTCTAATGAATTTTGCCTTTCTTCAGGCCGAAATATAATATGTCCTATATTAAATCATGCTAATTACAGCTTGAGGATAAACTGATGACCTGCTAGGTCAAATTGCTTCCAAACACCCAAATTAGGTTTAGGTTCTATGGTTTGACATTTTGTAGCAAGAGATTGGAGTGGATCTTCTGTCCCGATCTACATTTAAGGTGTATCATGTGCCAAGTTTTATACACAGAGGGGCCAAAGGTAGAAGGACAGAGGGTGAGAAGAGGAGGAATCTATCTTCCCTGGACTCTCAGTTTGGTCTCTGTCTCACTCCTTCCATTTTGTATGCCTTTTTTTTTTTTTCCTCAACATAAACATAGTATGTGCTCATTGTACAAAATTTTCTAAATGCAAAGATATATCATGAAAAAGCAATCAAAAGTAACCATAAGTCAGACACCTCCAGAATCACCATTAATATTTTAGGGTATATCCTCACATTGCTGTTTTATGTTTTTTTTTTTTCCACAATTACGTGATTTGTGCTTCTAATTACTGCTTTGATTGAATTAATTCCAAAGGATCCTTTCTCAGGAAAACAACTGAAAGGATATAAATAAGGAGTGACATTTCAGTGGTAGATTTTGGCTATTGACAAGAAGGTGGCTGCCTCCTTCACCAAAGCAAAGATCTAGTCTTATTTATATAAATAGTACATTAAAGCTTCATACCATGAATCCATCCTACTGCCCATTTTATTTTACTCTCTTTATGAGTAATTTGATGACAAGTTTTTTCATCATGAATGTATACCCACTAAGTATTTTGATTTTTTTTATTTGTTGACTATTCCATAGGAGTTATGACTCAGGGACTTTAAGTTTAGCTGAAAGAACAAATTTTCAATTAATGTAGTTTAGAATTTATTGACCTTGGTTCTTGATGATAGACAAATTTAATCAGTTAATGACTAACGTGTTTCTGACATATAGAGAAAGCTAAGGTATAGCTATGAAATGCCTGCAATGACTCATGATTATCTTCAAAGCTAACTCCAATATATTTTTCATCTTGGAATCCAAGGCCCAACCCAATATGGTTCCAATTTCCATTTTTAAATTTGTCCATAGGATTTTTTTTCATGATATAATATTTGATATTTCTGAAAGAACACAGATTATAATTAAATTTGATTTCAAATTCTCACCATAATATATTTTCTCTGTCATCTTGTCAATTATTTATTTTTGTTAAAACTCTAATATACTGGGCTCCTGGGTGGCTCAGTGGGTTAAGCTGCTGCCTTTGGCTTGGGTCATGATCTCAGGGTCCTGGGATCGAGTCCTGCATCAGGCTCTCTGCTCAGCAGGGAGCCTGCTTTCCTTCTTTCTCTCTGCCATCTTTAAAAAAAAACTCTAATATATCTACTTCACCGAGTTATTATAAAGATGAAATAAAATGAGGTACATTGTGTGAAATACACAGCACGGTGACTAGCACAGAGGAACACACTCAAGAATGTTATTTCCATTCTCTTTCCTTTGATGAGACTTATACGCCAGCCAATGAAATTTTATGTTGGCTTCCATGCCTTCCTACCCACCTCCTTCCCCAAAGAATTTGCTCATATAGTCTTCTTTACTTTGGGGGATACCTCGATTATTTTTATAATTGAGAACTTTTTATCTTGTATATATGAATCAAAACATCTTCTTCACAAAGTATTTGCTCATCCTACCCCTCTAAAAAATAATGTTCTCTGAAATTTCATCAAAATGCTTTATCTGTACTTCTCTTTAGGTCGTTATTACTTCTTTCCATTATAATGATGTTTATACATAGACACGCAGCAAGTTACTTAAAAGCATGAATTTTAGAGTATAAAGCATGACAAGTTTTTTCTTTTTTTTCTCATTCTATCACTAACATGTTGTGTGTTTGTGAAGTGTTAAACCTGACTGTACCTCAGTCATCTCTCTTTTTTTTTTAATAGTGGTAATTCTCATACCCATTTTTAAGATTAGTATGAGGATAGTGCCTGACAGAAAGGATCTACATAATGATGAGGATGGTTATGAGCTTTGAGAGGGCAAGTCCAATTTTATGCAACCTGGGAACCTTCACAGAAGGTGGCACTTAACTGTAGCTAATTAAATGAGGAAATGAATAATACGTGTTTTCAAACATAATCATGGGAAACAGGTAGCCTGATGCTGTATTCTGTTGCCATAGGTTCCACCATGTTCTGACACTTGCAACACCTTGGGTTATCCCATTGTCTCTTAATGTCTTTGACATGTCTTCCTTTGCCAAGATGTCAGGAGCTGTTACACAGTTTCTGTAGCTGTTTGAAGGAATAATTACCACAGTGTTCTCTACCATGTATGTATGTTACCTTGAAAACTGAATACCCATTGCACTAAGATGCAACACCCTAGAGCATGCTCTTATTGAATCACATAAGTAAACATATCTATTGACATTTTTGTTCTTGGTACTTTCTAGTTCCTACTTGCTTCATGACTAGCATGCAGAAACGTAAAGGATAGATAGATCTTAAATGCTATCTATCTAAGGGAAGTCCCTGGGCAAATACTAAGAAAAAGAGAAAAATGTACACTCTGCACTATTGTGAAGTGTGAAAAAGAAAAAAGAGGAATGCACCAGACAAGGTGTGTGATACTAGGATTCAAACTGTCTTCTTCTCTGACAGGAACCTGAGTAGGAGGTTAATGTAAATATCTATTAAGTTTGGAGAGTCTGAGAATATTTGTGCTCTTGGTGCACAAACATAAGAATTGACTGAGGATTCTAGGGACCTCTAGGAAATTCTATGCTTTGATTGTGTGCTGACATATACAATATAGGGATGAAAAGGAGGTGGACAGATAGATCCACCTCAGGAAGTAGTCAGAAAATCCTGTGGTTTGTGAATGGTATGCAGTGTATTTAGAACTTTCTGCATCCCCTTATTGAAGTGACATGGAGATTCTGGAAGTTATACTAAACTGCAAATGCCTGAGAAGCTACTGTACACCTGATTTTAAAACTCAAGAATGTAAATGTGCTCCCTCTAATTCATTCATTACTAGGAAATAATACTTATTTTATGTGCAAAAAAAAAATGTTTGGAAATCAAAGCATCTTTATATATTGTCTTTGCCTTGATGCTACTCAGTGCTTCTCAAAGCTTGTTGTGCTAAATAATGATTGTATAGGTAACTATATAATACATAGACATCAAAACTATATATAAATACATAGAGATATTTTTAAGATCATTTTGGTGCAGCTATGATTTATTTTACAGTGATCAGAGGAAATATGTCCATCAACATTTTGTTGATAAGCAATTTAAAACAGTAGCTTGAAATCATTAGGAGTCCCCAGCCCTTTTGGAAAACCGATGAAAATTATGGGTCAACTCCCAGAAACAAATGCATATATACTCATACACAAAAGTCCTAAATATAATTTAAATGATTAAGAAAATCCCCAAAACCTAATCATGGACTTTAAGTTAAAATAAATCCTGCTTTAAAATTTATTGTGGGGCTTACTATGGTTTACCTTGGAAATGTGAGCTATGTTTTATTTATTAAATTCCACAGCCTTTGGCACCAACATTTGTGAGAAAGAAAAAAAAAAAGACTTATCTCAAAGTAAGAATGAAGTCAATCATATTTACAGCCCTTATATCATCACACAACATTTCTTACTCATGTCAATAAGCAAACTTATCCCCAGTAACCCATATTATGAAATGGGGCTTTGGGTTCCAGCAGTGAGTTGCTTTTGAATTACTGCATGACTTTTCACCAGATATTCAGTTTAAAATGTTTCTTAAATGTTGCAATGACTATAAATTTGGTAGTATATATCTTCCTTTATATAAGGATGACAAAGCAAGTTAAAGTCTCTTCCAAATTTTATCAAAATGGGTCTTCACCAGAGAGGAATTTATTCCATCAAATGTTACACAGTAGATTATTATACCCTTTATCTTAAACAATAAATGCATTTGCAAGCAGTTTTTATAAATGCCTCCTGTGGTTCAAGTTCATTGGTTAGGGCAGAAATGACAAGTAGTTAGATAAGGCAGAAACTATTAGCTACCCATGCAAGAGCATCCTCTCTTTTGTACTTTCTCTCAAAATGTTTCTTTAAAGATAGGATGAGGCAAAGAGCTCAGGGGAAGTGGGGCTTTGTCCCAGAACCCTGGACATGAATTCATGATAAAACCTACCCTTTAAATAGAAAAATAAAAGTGACTGCTCTGAAACTCATTCTGTCATTCTATCATTGAAATGTCTTTTTTTATTTTTATTTTTTCCCCTACTTCCTGACGCAGTCGTTTTTCCCAGTAAATGGATCCAGGTTTTATATTGCTAGAAAACTATAACATCTGTGCTCTGTAGTTTCTGATTTTGTTTTTGTTGTTTGTTTGCTTGTTTGTTTGTTTTTCTGGGAGGAGGTGGTTGTTTTGGTAGAACCAGCTTCAGTGTAAAGCAGGTCCAAGGATTCCATTTATTTTTGTTGTTGTTGTTTCTGTCGTTCTTGTTTTTCACTCTTTTACTTCATCATAGAAGAAATCCGGGGTGGGGGCTTAGAGGTTATGTTATGGAAATATATTCAGGGGGCTTAGAGGTTATGTTATGGAAATATATTCAGATAGAATTTAAAGATTCTTAAATAACCCACTCAAGTAACAGAGCTGGCATTCTTTTCATTATTCACCTAAATATCTTTTTTTTTTTCTACCTAAATATTCTTGCTACCATATGTTGCCAACGTTTGTGACTGCATTCCAACAGGAGAGTCTCTGTGTGGTTGTTGGGGAAGGCCCTAGGAAGATGGCGTATTTTGGAGAGTAGGAGGAAGGAGTGGAAATTGAGGGTTACTTGGGTGGCTCAGTCGGTTCAGCGGCTGACTCTTGATTTCAGCTCAGATCATGTCTGAGTGTCATGGGATTGAGCTCCATGTAGCACCACACGCAGGGTGTAAAACCTGCTTGTGATTCTTTCACCTTTCACAGCCTCTTTCTTTGCTCCCTGCCTACTGCCCCCCCCCAAGAAAAAGTAGAAAGAAATTGAAAGACTAGACATGGAAATTGGGCTCTGTGGAAATAAAATGTTTTTAAAGTACTGTTATCTACTGTTTTAGAAAATATGGTTTATAACATTTTGCGGGTCATCTTGGGGGTCAGAAGCTGACCCATGCTGAAAGTATGGTCATTACTCTGATCACAGTTTCCACAAGGAATATATAAAACTCGTGGAGAGCCATGAGCTCTTCTGCTCCAAACCATCTACATTTTCAGGATTCATCTGCAACAGCTACTGTGTCAGTGCTTTATATAACATGGCCACACTGAATCCTCGAAAAAGCACTGTTCTCATTGTTAATATTGTTGTTATTTTAATGATCATCATTTCTTGCCAAGTGGGGAAACAGAAGGCACAGTAGTGTAAGCAGCTGTCCCAGGGTCACACAACAAAACTGACAGAACTGAAATCTACCTAATTCTCTACTTTCACCACCTACACAAATACCTTTGCCCCTTCCTGAAAAAGAATGACTATGACTTACAGTTTGATTCCTAATTCTCCTTTGAAACTTTTAAAAACTGAAAAATAATTCATGCCTTTTTTTTCTATATCTTTAAGAAACAGAAATATGTCTGAGGCAAGGGGTGTAGATCTCACCCACTGATAGCCTGCCACTTCTGTCATTTCTCCAACACATTTTTTATAACCCCCTTGTGATAAAGCCTTTGTTTTTCCCTTAGCAATAATAAAACTCATTTAAGCCAAGAAATTATGGGAGAATAGTAAGACCAGTCAAAGGCTTTAAATGTATTTTTTCACACATGAAGTCATACAGCAAAAAAGAAAAAAAAGTTACCGTAGTTCTTTAAAAAGTCATTTAAAAGATATTTAAAAGATATAAAGGTATAGATGTGAAATAGATCATCAACTCCTATTTCCATTAGATATCAGATCCAGTTGAAATTTTCAAAGCTAGCTTTACTATATCTCTGGGTTTTGTTCTTGCAGGTGTTAATTGTTAGGAAATGAGTCTGAGAAAATGGTGCCCAGTGGATACTTTGAGCCAAACTCTTCCCTTTTCCCACCTTTAAGTTGCTTCTACCCTCAGTGTTCTTGGGATTGTTTCTCCTCCTCTCAGTCTACAGAGCTGACTTTCTCTAGATGATTCTCTTTTTATTTATTAGCTTAGAAATTCTCTTGTGATAAGCACACTCCAATGTTAAATGGAAAGAGGATGATAAAAACAGCTTCTGATGCTGTGTCTTGCCTAAATATGTGTGTGTGTTTAATGAAGAAAAGAAAATAAATCAGTTTAATATTCTCTGTAATAAAGTGATGGTAGATAGCAAGGTTTTTGTTTTTTGTTTTTTTCTTGTGCTGGTAACTGGTCTTCTGTGCACTTATTTATATGTAAAAATGTTCTTGGTACCTAGGGAAAATAAGCTCTTATTACACGAATGAGTTTATTAGAACTCTCCTGCCTTAGGCAAGTAAGCAGTTTCTTTATGAGTCCCTGAATGTAAACATCTCTAAAATAAGAAATGAGAAAATGTCTCCATGAGATGCCAGGGCTGGTTCTGGCCCTAGATTAATTGACCCTTGCTTTTAATGCTTTGGAGAGTGACTAATTTTAAGCAACATATATAAATCACTGAAATTCAAATCGTGTTTTTTTCTGTTGTTGTTGTTGTTTGTTTGTTTTTAGCTAGTCTAAAAGGGAGAGAAAATTGTAATATGCTCTCAGGGTAGAGTCCTACCAGTACTCACAGAGATTGCATTCCTCCGTAAGCCTGAGATTAATGTGTCATGAGACGGGAAATATCTACCGAGGTTAGGAGGTAAGAGAAGAAAAAGGATCAGTCATTCTTTACGGTTTCTGTGTTCGGTGAGGGGACATCATCCCATAAATAAGAAGTTGTAGATGCAGAAAGCCTGATTGGTTCAGGCGGAAGAACATGGGACTCTTCATCTTGGGATTATGAGTTTGAGCCCCACAAAGAATTACTAAATAAATAAATAAAGAGATTGGGTGAGGAGATTACTAAATAAATAAATAAACAAGCAAAATTATAAAAAGTCATAGATGCTTCTATTATATTTCATTGCAGTACATAATTATCGCTGATGAAAAATAGCAAAGGCACTGATTTGCATGCCCTCCAATTTCTGAAACCAGTAGGGCCTTCATGATTAAAACAGGCTTTCATAATTTACATATGAGCAAAGCAGCCAGATTTTA
Source organism: Mustela nigripes (assembly GCF_022355385.1). Classification (NCBI taxonomy): domain Eukaryota; kingdom Metazoa; phylum Chordata; class Mammalia; order Carnivora; family Mustelidae; genus Mustela; species Mustela nigripes. The sequence continues at coordinate 26,876,327 of NC_081557.1, read as the reverse complement.
CTACAAGAAATATTATTAGCTTACAAGTCATTTAAATGTGGGTTTGCACTGAGTAACAGGACCTGGAAGCTGAAATGCTTTTAAAGATCATCAAGGATTCCTGTTATTCATGAATCCTCTCTAAGGGCTACCACAGTTAAAACTGTTCAAATATGGGGGGCACCTGGGTGGCTCAGTGGGTTAAGCCTCTGCCTTCGGCCCAGGTCATGGACCCAGGGTCCTGGGATCGAGCCCCGCATTGGGCTCTCTGCTCAGCAGGGAGCCTGCTTCCCCCTCTCTCTCTGCCTGCCTCTCTGCCTACTTATGAGCTCTATCTGTCAAATAAATAAATAAATAAAATCTTAAAAAAAAAAAAAAAAACTGTTCAAATATGGTTGGGTATATCTAGAGGCAGGGAATCACAACCAAGGAGGCTCAGTCCATATTGGACAGCTCTTACAATCATGTTGGTCCAAATATTTACAAATTACACTTACAGAGTTAATTTAGGATATCATTTCCTTTCATTTAAAGATAGCAATCACTGGCTCCTTGTGCCCTCTCTTCTTCTGGCCAAATATCCCCAGTTGCCTTGACTATTCCGTATGCACGTATATGTGAATTCCTTTGTCATATTCAGTATTTTTAAGGATTTCAGTATTCCCTTTTGATACCTGTAGATACCCCTGACTATCTCCTTGTTGGCTTACCTTGTTGATGTCTATGAGGATCATTTTAAATTTTGCTTTATAAAGGGATGTTTTTTGGTAGTAAGTACTTCTGTCAATATCAGAAATAACCAGTGAGTGTCACTGTTCTAATACACACCAATACTTGTGGGTTTTGTTGTCCTATAATGATCAACAGCACCCTTGCAGAAACCATAAAAACTTGTAATTATGCAGAGCACAGGCAGTGGGCTGGATGAATCAAGGGTCCTCTTATTCCACCCACATCAGCTACTATAGAAATTTTGGACAGATTTACTGGTGCCTTTTTTTCTCTTTGCTAGTCTACTTCAGTTTTGCAAGAAGAAAATATATTTTGCTTTCCGTCCAAAATAAAAGACTGGCCATTTTTTTCCCCCAAAATGCTCTTCCTACCACTCAACTTCATAGTCTGTAAATAAATTCTGCTGACTTCTGATAAATATCATTATTTCTGATTTGATTTCAGTTATTTATTTAATGGATTATTGATATAAAGGGAAGATAGTAATTCTGAGTATCCATTTGTACCAGGTTTCCTTTTAAGCACTCCGCATATACTATTTCTTTTAACTCCACAACAATGCAATGAAGTCCTTATTCATGCTACTGTATAGATCAGGGAAAATAGTCTGAGATATGTTAAATAACTTGACTCAGGGTGACACAGGGATACATCTGACATTAGAAGCCAAGATTGTCTAATACCAGAGTCTCATTCTTTCCACGACACCCTCCTTCCCTCAGACTATACATGCAAAAATGGGATGCTTAGAAACTAGTATACGAACCGTTACAACCATGTTGGGATTTTGATGGACCCTGTAGGTAACACCTTTCTCCCACTGCCTGAATTCCGAACCAGGGGAGAAATAGAGCTCTGCAGACTGACAGATGGATATCAAAAGGTCAGCTCTATAATTGATGAAAGCTAGGAAAATGGGACTTTGATGTGTGGCCAAATGAGCTTCTGAATTCCCTCTCCTTATAAATCTGAGGCCTACCCATCAACTAAGTGACTCAGCTGGGAAATCTGATCCCCCATAGTGTCAGACCCCTTATTATTAGCAGAATAAAGGGGAACAGATTGAAATGGAGAAGAAAGAAGAAAATTTTTCCAAATTTGCGAACCACATAATCCTGATAAGCTAATTTTTCCCCCCCAAAGGAAGAAAGGCCAGGAGTGCAGTCTACTACACTGACATCCCCACTGAAGTCTACTTGTCCCTCCACACGGGACAATTTTTCTTAATATGCCATCTTATAATACAGACTATTAACAAAAATGGAGAACAAATGAAAAGGAGAATTTGGATCCTTCCTGACACTAATCTAGGAGTTTTTTTCTTTAAACAACTGACATTTATTGTTGACAATGATATAAAAATCCTTTAAAGACTATCATATTTTATTACCCAAAGAGAGGTAATATGTTTATAAAACATTTATAGAATTAGGTATGCAAATAAATTAGGAAGGAAAGTAAATGAACACAGTAGTAACAGAGGGGGGAATAAAAGAAGCATTAGTACTGGAAAAAATGTTAAATGAAAGCAACATTTTAAAGAGTACAGGGTACTGAGAGATGTGGCACAAACTCATAATTAAATTACATATGCCCTATAGTTTTCTTACAAGGATAATGAGGTGTTTATCCTATAAGCATTTGTGCAGTGATGAACTCCTAATTTTTTGAGTTCTTAAAGATGAATTTAAAGAAGGATATGGAAAAGCTATTCCCTGAAATAGATGTGTTTTTATATCTGCAATGGCAAGCAAGGTTATTTCATACCTTTTTGGGCTTGTCATATAATTGTAAGGACTTGGGGTTTTACTCTTAGTGAAATGCGAGTTTACCAAATGAAGGGCTTTAAGCAGGAGATTCGTATTAGCTGGATTTCATTTTAAATTCTTCTGCCTCGTGTCTACTCACTGTGAACCTCAAACCTACCTTCACACTGGTCAGTAGAGAGGCCACTTAAGAGACTCACAGCAGGGGAGAGAGTGAGAAGCTATGGATAGGTTCTGGATACACTTTGAAAGTGGATTGAAGTGAGGTTATGAAAGACAGATATTCAGATTTTGGCCTCTAATGTTTTTCCCATCAGATGATATGGGAAGACTATATGGTTGGGTTAGGTCTGGGAACAAATATTGGAAGTTTCATTTAAGAATATTGAGTTTGGACATGATTCTTTCAGACCAAGTAGAAATGTAAAGAAGACAGATGTGGGGTGCCTGTGTGGCTCAGTGGGTTGGGCCTCTGCCTTCGGCTCTGGTCATGATCTCAGGGTCCTGGGATCGAGCCCCACATCGGGATCTCTGCTCAGGGGGGAGCCTGCTTCCCCCTCTCTCTCTGCCTGCCTCTTTGCCTACTTGTGATCTCTCTCTGTCAAATAAATAAATAAAATATTTAAAAAAATAAAAATAATTTTAAAAAGAAGACAGATGTGATATAAATGCTTGGAGTTATGGACAGATATCTGGATGAGAGATATGCATTTAGGAGGTATGAGTGTATCAATTCATTTCACCATGAAATGGGTGAGATCACCAGGGGTAAGGAATAAAGACAACGAAGAGAAGATGACGACAAAGAAGAAAAAGTAAAGAAGATAAGGGCCCAATAATTGAGTCACAGAGCTTTCCAAAGTTAAAAGTTCAAGACATGAGAGGAAGACATAACAGAGATTAAGAAGGAGCATCTAGTAAGGTTGAATAATCAACCTCTACCTCCCTGGAAACCAAGTGAAGATAGTGTATCTAGAAGATCACAAGCAATTATGTCAAATGTCCCTAATGTAGCAAGTAAGATGAAAACTAAGAATCCACTGTTGATGTTGGCAGTAAAGAGAACATGGATAATTTTAGTACAAGACTTTGTGGAGGTATGGAACAAAACAAACGAAACCACAAAATTTATGGAAGATTTAAAAAGAGGACTTAGAAATGTTACTATTGACTGTACTTTTGTGGAATTTTGGAGCAAAAGGGAACAAAAAATTGAGGAGAAAAAACATCAGGAGAACTGGATCCAAAAGAGGTTTTTTTTTCTTTCTTTCTTCTTTCCAATTTTTTAGTAGTTAATGCTTGCATGGTGATGGGAGGCTGGACTTGATTCTGTAAGGAGAGATGGGAGAATTATCAGGCTGTAGTAGGTGCAAGGAATGGAAATTGGTGTCTAAGCAGAGGAGATGGGCTTAGCTGGGAGTGCAGTTAGTTTAGTAGAGTATCAGACAGGAAGTCAGAATATAGGGGTTTGGGATGCCAGTATGTGGGTGGGAGCTGTGGAAGTTTTCTGCAGATTGCTTCAATCTCGGAGAAATAGGAAGCAGAACTATCAGCTGAGAGTGAAGAGTGGGGAGGAGGTGGGTGTTAGAAGACAGAATTTGAAGTGAGGGAATAAAATATGAAGTAGTCTTCTGGGTGAGTAGAAAAATAAGATGACCAGGGAAATATGCTGACTGCTATCAACATTAAGGACTCATTTGAGGTTATTGTGATGAATTTGAGGGAGATAAGTCTACATGTTGGCATGCTTTTTTTCTTTAATTGTGGTTGAACTTTCTAGGTGTACACATGCAATTGATATATTATGTACACACACCCATCTCATATCTAAAAGTAAATTGTTTTGTGTATTTCCTATTCTATTCAAAAGTGTCCTTTTAAACAATATCCATGGTCATGTTATAGCTTGTCTGAGATAGTATTTTTTAAAAATAATACAAATGTTTGATAATGTGTCTCTAAGACAGTTGCTCATATTTTTCTTCCTTTTGGCTTTTTCCCTCTTGACATTGAACCTGATTTTAAAAGCAAACAAAAAGTACCACATCCCAACTAACATAACTGAATATGTAAGCATTGAAAATTATTTTAGAGATCAATCTCATTCCCCTCATTACAGATTAGGAAAACTAAAGCCCAGGGGACAGAGAATGGTACAGGATTCTATATAATTCTACTCATGTGATTTTCCAACTAAACCTCACCTTTTTCTTTTCGTCTCCTTTTTCTTCTTCTTCTTTTTTTTTTTTTAGAGCCATAGCACAGATCCAGCTTTGCCTTATGTTATGATATGTCCAGGGGATATTACTTGTTCAGATTTTGGCAGTCACATAGGAGCAAGCTGCTGGAGCTTTCATTATAGATATTCTTCTGCAGAACAGGTGTGTAGAAAAAGGTCTGTCCTATTTCCCAGCAGATGCTCAACCTGTCTTCTCCCATATACGCACCAGCTCAGTTGAAGCAGAAGTAACCTATGCCTGCGTAATGTCACTCACACTGTTAAGAAAATGGCACTATTGTTGCCTGGTTACCTCTCTATTTTCTTAATTGCTTCTTCATAATGTGAGTTTCATAAGCTATAGCAACTCATGGAAAATTCAGAATTACAGAGAATTGCCACTGTCACTAGCTTTCCAATTTCCATCTGGAATTAAAAATCCAGATCTCTTATCCTATCTCCGCCATAGGCTTATAACCTTGGTGAAGTAACTGAACTTTCTGGGACACTGGTTTCCTAACGTACTAAATGAGTAAAATGGACTTCATCAGTGGTTGAGATCATTTTTAGGTGGCTGCACCTGGGCTTTATGAGAAATGAAAGTGAAGTAAAATTTTAATTTTAACCAGAGCTACAGTGGCCTAGTTGTCTACTCTCTGAACATCCTCCTGCTTTCCTAGGTTTCCTTGAGAAGCTACACAGAGTCCAAATGCTCCAAGGATCATGATCCTAAAACTGCTGGATGACAGGATCTAATAATCTCTTTTGGCTCTGTCATTGTATCAGCCCATGATTCCACGCTAGAGGGGTGTGTGTATGTGTGTGCACGTGCACACAACACATGCACGTGCATGACAGAAAGACGTGAAGGATTTAGGCCAAAGATGCTTATGCATGCAGAGTTGCGCAGAACCTTAAACCCTTAATACCACAGATCGTAGACTGTTTTATTTTTTCCCCAGTGATGTAGTCTCAAAGGAAACGAAGTGAGATTGAGACAGACATTTTTGCCTTTTCATCTCATTTTTAAGCCCTATGACAGAAATAAACCTGCATTTGTTATAAAAATTTGTATGGTTAAAGGTGGTGGAGAATGATTAATATCAAAAATTTCCAAGTGGAGAAGAGACTGGTGATTCAGTTCTGCTAAGCTCAGTACTGGGCAGAGGCTATGGAAGCCCCTGCCAAGATTCAGCCAAAACGCCAGTCATCATGTGGTATCATCTCATAATTCCTTAGACATAAACTGAAGGTCACTGTATCCTTTAGAGAAGTGAGAGAAAGGCCCCTTCATACAGAAGTGGCTAATGTATAAGAGTTCACTAAATGATAGAAGTCAGAATACCTCTGATAATTCTAATGAATACGCTAAGGTCTTTAAATACTACTTTCAACATCCTTTTATATTTATCTCACTACAGAAGTAATGTAGATAATGAATTCCAACTGCTGGAATGTATTTAAAGTTCAGAGGGGAATAACAAATCTAAAATATTATTTGGAGATTAACATTCTTAATACTCTAAAATATTTACTTTCAGCTTTTATGTAGCTGTGTGTGTGTGTGTGTGTGTGTGTATAAATGATATATAACACCATAAGAAAAATTGTTACCATCAGCAATATATAAAAGTGCTTTGTGATCAAACTCTCACAAATATTAACTGTTACCCATTTTAGTTTTGATAGTACAATGCCATATTCTTGATCTCTTTGATTCTTTGATTCTTTGATTACTTCTGAGGATTAATATCCTTTAGTATTTACATAATTTTTAGTTTTTTTTTTATATTTTAAGTTTGCTTTTAGAATAGAGCAAGCTTTCCATTTAGGATTTTTTAAAATGACTTAAATTTATCACTTTTAATTTTTTTTTGAATTTCATTTTAATTATTTTATTTAATTTATTTTAATTATTTAATTGTATTGCATTGTATTGTATTTTCAGTAGGCTTCACCCTGAATGTGGGGCTTGAACTCAGGACCCTGAGTTTAAGAGTCTCATGCACCACTGACTGAGCTAGCCAGGTGCCCTGAGCTATTAAATTATTTTTAAATAGTATGCTTAAGTACATGCAGCAATAGCCAATGCAGAGCAATGTCTATATAATGCTTTAGTGTGAAGAATTTATATGTAATATAAAAGTCACCAAAGAATAATAATAACGAAGCGTTAACTTTTTACTCATTAAATTCATGTTAAGCTATTCTATTTTTTGAAATTAATTTTCTCAAATTCAGACTACTACAAAATTTAATAATAATGAAATGTAGGTTCCTCCTTTACGTCCCAAAGCCACTCGCCACAGGTAACTACTATTACATCTTAATATATACAATACTCTATGGGTTTGCTGATTTCTATAGTACAGGTAAGTACATATTATAAAGGTGGGTTACACCTAGGTAGGTCTTAGTATAATAGGTTTTAAAACATCATTTTTCACTAAAGAATAATATCTTTCCATATCAGCACATGTAGATCCACCTCATTCCTTTTTTTTTTTTTCTTTTAAGATTTTATTTTTAAGTTATTTCTACAACCCAACATAGGGCTTGAACTCACAATCCCAAGATCAAGAGTAACATGCTTTACCAATTGAACCAGCCAGGATCCCTCACCTCGTTCATTTTGATGGCTCTTTCATAGGTTGACATACGGTTGTATTTTATGTTGTTTTTTTTTCCCCCAACTTTATATCCAATATAGCAATAATCATCACTGTGTATCTGTAGTTGGGCTTAGTATGTGTTGTTTCAGGAAGCGAGATTCTCAGAAGTAGAATGGCTCCATTGAAGTGTATGTGTATTTTCAGTTTTTAACTTACTGCCAAACTGCTCCCCTAAATGGGACTTGCCATGTTAAAGTCCTATCAACTGTATGTGGCAGCACCCATTTCTCTACAGTTGCCAACCCTGGCTCTTCTAATATTTATTTTAGAAATATTGGTAATCTGATGGCATTTTGTTTTAATTTATATTCCTTTACTGTTCCTAAGTTTTCACATTCTTCAAGAGTAATCTCCTTATATATGTTAAGGAATGTTTGCAGTTTAAATTGTGTCTTGATTTCCTCTTTCATTAGATTGTTAATATTTGATTTCTAAGTACTTTTATAATTAATTTCTAATTTTATTGAATGGAAGTCAGAGGATGTGCTCAGAAATACACTTATTGGTTCCACAAAACATAAATCTTATGGCTGTCTCTTCCTAGAAGCCTGGTGATGCACCATGTTATCAATTTTGCTTTAGTCTAATGATTGAATTCAATGCTTTACCTAGATCATGTTACATTTCCCATGCCTACATCCATATCTAGATAACAACTATGTGAAAAGTCAGGTTGCAGAAGATTTGATAAGAACATGTTATCACCCCTGGTCAATAATTTAGAAACTACCTTTTTATAAGACAATAGGGACTTCAGATCATCCACTATCATCTGCTCATTTTACAAAGACAGAAATTAAAAGTGAACGTCCCAAGATTATCCACTTAGTCGGTCATGACTCACTTCATTCTGAACTAATGGACAAATGAGCATTATTTCTCTGAAAAGAAAAAAATAATTCACATTAACAACTTTGATCCTAATCAAGAAAACTAATTGTAGGTTAAGTTGGCTCAGAATTTATAGTGTATAATTCATTCTGATTTAGAGATCAGTATTCGTTGAATCAGTGAATGGTTTGAAAGCAACACTGATGAGTCTCAACTTTTGCATTTCAACAACTTCTGACATTGGCGGCCCTCCCTTTTTAAGATTATATGTAGCTCCTCTGATGACGTCGGTATCCAGATTTGTCACTGTATTTAGGCTATTTAACCAGATTAGTGTAGGCTTTTCCACTGAGTCAGACTACAGACTGAATTTTTGCCTTAGTCACAAATCTTCAAAATAGAGGGTTTTCACAACAATAAAAAGTTTGATTTCTAATATTTACAAGTAGTCTGAACATACTTAAAAACCAAAATTTTAATGAAATATTTTAATATGTTTTGTGTTTCTGAGGATGAATTAGTCTAATGTGGGTTTTCTTCTTTCAACATTCTTCACTGAATTTTCTATAATTTTTCACAAAAGACTGGAACCGTTTGGCCAAATACTGACACAGAAACTAGTCTTTTGAAGTTGATAGACATAGACATAGTGGACACACTTTCCAACTATCTTTGAAATGAAGAGTTCTTCCAAGATCAATATTATAATATTTTCAGCTCTTTGTTTTGTTTTTGTTTTTGTTTTTGTTTTTCAGACCCTCCCTCATCAGTTTCCTTTCCTCTGAAACCAGCTGTGATCATTGGGCAGGGGTCTGTCTTGGCCCCCTGTGCTGTTTTCTCCCTATCTTTCTTTCTCAAGAGTTTATTTCTTATATAGGTTCAGCCTATATGAGATGCATAGCATCTCAGTCTAAGTCTCCTGTTCCTATCTCTCCCTCAGGCTTGGGAACTGACGTACTGAATTATCCCAGAGTCAACCCAAAGTTAGTCTGTCTGAAACTAGGCCTACCCTATCTCATACCTACCTGACCCCGCTCCCTGTTTCATCAATAGAAAACATATGTCAAGTCTCTGGAACTTAAAATATTAACTTGAGCTATTATTTTATTTCTGTCTCTCTTTTTTACCCAATTCTCCAGGCAATTATGATTTCCTGGTGTTTCTTTTGCAATGTTTACTCATGATTTGAGTTTCTACTGCTACAGTATTGATTGGAGTTTCAGCCCTTTAAGAATTCCCAGATGATCTTTGGGGATCTACACATAATCTTCTACACACAATTGCCAGATATGTCTTCCTAAACTTACTTTCAATAATTAGGGCTTCTCTTCACTATCCTTCAGATGCAGTTAATGATTTAGTGAAAAAGATAAGATGTTTCAGTTTTGTTAACTATTGCATGATTGAGTTGGATTACGTATTTCTTGGCTTCCTTATGTCATTCTCTGCATTTGTTGTCTGAGTTCCACAAACAGGTCTCTAAGAAAGCCTTTGCTATTCTAGTTTCATACTTTGACTCATTATTTCTCACACTTGAATTAACTTTGTAATCTTGGTCTATCCAAATTATTTAAATTTAAAAATTCAAGTTAAATCCTGAAGGTTTAACTGAAGATATTTAGTTTAAAATTATTGTAGCCTTCTGAAAAAAGAAAAAAATATCTAGTCTTTGTCTCTCCAAAATAATTTTATCTGGCCCATATTGAACTCAAGTTGGAAGAGGTGAGTCCAGTCTTAAAATAGAGGTAAAACCACCTCCCCATCACCCCCCGTCTGACTCCGCCATTGCCGCTACTGCTGGGAGGAGGGAGCCATGATCCAAAGAAACCAGAGCACTTGAGAAAACTGTTTACTGGTGGTTTGAGCTTTGAAGCTACAAATGATAGTTTAAGAGAATATTTTGAAAAATGGGGTTCACTTACAGATAGTGTGGTGATGAGAAACATTCCAAGGCTTTTGGTTTTGTGACTTACTCTTGTGTTGAAGAGGTTGGTGCAGCAAATGTGTGCCTGACCACACAATGTTGGTGGGTGGAACCAAAGAGAGGTGTTTCTAGAGAGGATTCTGTAAAGACTGGTGCCCATCTAATAGTGAAGAAATTTCTTGTTGGTGGTATTAAAGACACAGAAGAGAGACTACTTTGAAAAGTATGGCAAGGTTGAAACCATAGAAATTATGGAAGACAGGCAGAGTGAAAAAAAGAGAGGATTTGCTTTTGTAACTTTTGATGATCATGATAGAGTTGATAAAATTGTTATTCAGAAATACCACACTATTAATGGGCCAAATTGTGAAGTAAAAAAGGCCCTTTCTAAACAAGAAATGCAGTCTCCTGGATCACAAAGAGGTCATGGAAGTGGATCTGGCAACTTCATGGGTCAGGGAGGAAACTTTGGAAGTGGTGGTAACTTTGGCCATGGTGGAAACTTTGGTGGAGGAGGAGGCTATGATGGTGGAGGATGTAGCAGCAGAGGTAGTTAAGGAGGAGGTGATAGAGGATATAATGGATTTGGAGGTAATGGTGGCAACAATGGTGGTGGCCCTGCTTATAGTAGTAGAGAGTAGTAGAGGAGGTTATGGTGATGGTGGACCAGGATATGGAGACCATGGAGGAAGATATGGTGGTGGTGGTGGTGGTAGAGGATATGATGGTCACAATGAAGGAGGAAATTTTGGAGCTAGCCGTGATGGTGGTGGTGGGAACTATGATTGTGGAAATTACAGTGGACAACGACAATCAAATTATGGAACCATGAAGGGGGGGCAGTTTTGGTGGAAAAAGCTTGGGCAATTCCTATAGTGGTAGTTATGGATCTGGTGGGGAGATGGTGGAAATGGTAGCAGAAGGTTCTAAAAAATTTTCAGGGGAAAGGGGCTATAGTTCTTTGCAGGAGAGAGAGTATGGAGTTAACAGGAAAGCAGCAGGTTACTTTGAGACAGTTGTCCCAAATGCATTAGAAAAACTATAAAAATCTGCCACAGAAGGAACAATGATCCATAGTCAGAAGAGTTACTGCAGCTTAAACAGGAAATACTTCTTGTTCAGGACTGTCATAACCACAGTTTGCAGAAAGTACAGCTATTGATTAATGCAATGTAGTGTCAATTAGATGTACATTTCAGAGGTCTTTTATCTGTTTTAGCTTTTTCTTTTTCTTTTTCTTTTCATTACATCAGATATATTGCCTGGTGAATTGTGGTAGTGGTGCCAGAAATAAAAAAATTAAGGAATTTTTAACTTAAAAAAAAAACAAAAACAATTATTTTATCTGTTTTATCATTTTTTTTAAAGAGAGTTTATTTATTTTTGACAGACAGAGAGCACAAGTAGGCAGAGCAGCAGGCAGAGAGAGAGTGGGAAACAGGCTCCCTGCTGAGCAGAAAGCCCCATGTGGGGCTCGATCCCAGGACCCTGAGATCATGACCTGAGCTGAAAGCAGAGGCTTAATCCACTGAGCCACCCAGGTGCCCCTGTTTTATCATATTAATAGCACATTTGTCATATTCATAGCACAACTGGAAAAACCTAAATAGCCTTCTGCATAAGTGCTAGGTAAGAAACCTGAGCATAAGACTCAGCTCTGTGATTTCCAAACATTTCTTGGAATATCTCCTCCAAGCCCACATACCAAGCCCATAATACGATACGAGGTCTCAATTGCCTCATCTGTGAAATAGGTAGGGTTAGAGTAAATAGTTCTCAAGTCCCTTTCAGTTTATGATCCATAAACTGATATTTAAAGACATTTTGTCAACATAGTGTCAAATATACTTTACTATTATAAAACAAACTCTATCATTATAAAATAGCCTCTATTACATGTTTATCTGGTGATCATTAAGTTTCTCAAGCCCATGCCCTTATAAGAATATTCAAACTTCAGAATCAACATAATTTTTTGTTACTATATGAAACCAATTTTATTTAGTTGACATGCTACTAAAGTGACATGCTACTAAACAGGTTCTGATACCAGTTCTAGTGTGAGGGGGAATCCCCATCCCCATACCAACAAGCAACTCTTGGGATACCATCTGAGAGTTTTAAACTTCAACTCATTTGTAACTCTACCTGGAGAGAGCCTTGGATTCCACAGGTTATGGGCTCGGTCCAGTATGACCCCCATCCCAGCCCCATCCCACTCCACCTACCAGTCATAAGTCCAGGTTATCCCCTGTGATTCTGATGGACTAGCTGCAAATTTGACCTTCGAGCAAACCCCTCCTTGAACCTCAGACACTAGTAGCAAGTTGTTACTTGGTTGTTACCTGTACTTCTTACCAACCGCCTAAAAATCACAGATTCCCATAATCCCTTTCTTCCTTGGGTTCACCAGTTGATTAAAAAAAAGACAAACCTGTTCCTCAAAATGTTGAAAATAGAACTGCCCTATGACCCAGCAATTGCACTACTGGGTATTTACCCTAAAGATACAAACGTAGTGATCCGAAGGGGCACGTGCACCCGAATGTTTATAGCAGCAATGTCCACAATAGCCGAACTATGGAAAGAACCTAGATGTCCATCAACAGATGAATGGATCAAGAAGATGTGGCATATATACACAATGGAATGCTATGCATCCATCAAAAGAAATGAAATCTTGCCATTGCGACAATGTGGATGGAATTAGAGCGTATCATGCTTAGCGAAATAAGTCAAGCAGAGAAAGACAACTACCTATGATCTCCCCGATATGAGGAAGTGGTGCTGCAACATGGGGGCTTAAGGGGGTAGGAGAAGAATAAATGAAACAAGATGGGATTAGGAGGGAGACAAACCATAAGTGACTCTTAATCTCACAAAAGAAACTGAGGGGTGCGGGGGGGGGGGGGGGTGGGGGGGGGGGGGGGGGGGTTATGGACATTGGGGAGGGTATGTGCTTTGGTGAGTGCTGTGAAGTGTGTAAACCTTGCTACTCACAGACCTATACCCCTGGGGATAAAAATATATTATATGTTTATAAAAAATAAAAAATTAAAAATTAAAAAAAAAGACAAACCTCATTTTAGAATCATTTAAAGACCTTTACCATATTTGCAAAGAAATTGATTATTTGTACTTTTATTATTTATTTATTTATTTATTTATTTATTTATTTTTGGTGGTGGTGACAGGAGGTAGGGGGCCCAGTTCAACAGTTGACTGAAATGCCTCTTTTTTTTTTTAAATTTTAAGAGTTTACTTATATATTTGGGAGAAAGAGCAGGCTTGAGTGGGAGAGAGGAGGCAGAGGGAGATGGAGAGGTAGACTTCTCACTGAGCGGAGAGCCTGATGCAGGGCTCAATCCCGGGACCCTGGGATCATGACCTGAGCAGAAGGCAGATGCTTAACAGAGTGCCCAAGTGCCCTGAAATGTGTCTTTTTTTATCAAGTTTTTCCTCTCTTTTCTATCATGCCTCTTCTTTTTCTTTCTCTCACTTTCAAATCCCTTATGAAACTGTGTTCTTTTTTTCTTATAGCAACTAATAATTTTGTTCTATTCTCTGAGCTCAAGGGTGTGAAGTTTGGAATTTGAAATTTCTGATATTAAGTCATCCTTTACATGATCATTTCATTTATTTTGTGTGTGTAGAAATGATATAGATTTTCATAGTGTATTATTTTTCCGTCCATTATATAAATCTCTTTCATTAACTATGTTGTACTTCAATATATTGTCTTGGAATTTTTAGTAATGATAAAATTTACAAATAAAATAATGACTGCTTCTTAAAAAAAAAAGAATAAAAAGCTTCTATTTAAAAAAAAAAAAGTTATCTCAGGAACAGACAGATGGAAGAGGTGCATAGGGCATTGGATGTGAAAAGGAGAACAAAGCTTCCATGTTCTCTCAGGTGGGCTGCTCTCACCAAATCTCCAAGTATTCTCTAACCCTGAAGTGCTCTGATCTCCATCTTTTTGGGATTTTATGGAGGCTTCGTTACATAGGCAAGGTTGATGAAATCACTGGCCATTAGTGGTTGAATTCTGTCTGTAGCCTCTCTCCTCCCCAGAGGTCAGGGGGTAGGACTGGAAGTTCCAAGTCTAATCACCTGGTTGGCTGTCCTGGCTAGCAGCCCCTCCTCCTTATGTGCTTTCCAAAAGTCATCTCATTAACATAACAAAAGATATTTCTATGCTCTCATCACTTAGGAAACTCCAAGGGTTTTAGAAGCTCTATACCAGAAACAGGACAAAATTACATTATAAATTACATCACTCCTACATATTAATTGAATAAGCTTAGGCAATTTTTATTGGAAAAACAAAAAAGCTTACTAATTACAAGGTCCTGTGCCAAACACTAGTTAATTGGGAATGGGGTGAGGGACACAGAAATGAATTCAAATGAATTCTACGTTTAAGGAATCAATTGTCTAATGAGGGAGGCATACAGATAAAGATGAAGGAATTACTACAATTAATTAAGAATTTAACATTACAAATGCTACTGTACATACACAAACTTGAAAGTTTACAACAATATTCCAAGGTAGTAATTATTAATTCCTATTTCTGAGTATATACTATCCACTATATTCAATAGGTGTCTTTTGAGGCTTAGAAGCATTTCTGGAGGAAGGCTTATTTAAAGGGAGATTATTTCTAAATGGACATGTCACTTAGAAGAGAGCAGTGCCTGTCAAAGTACCATTGGAGCTGAGTCTTCTTTCAAAAGCAGAGCAGACTTCCCATTGATCCTGTGGGTAGGAAAGGCATGTTAGGCACATAGAAAAGGTTGACCAAAATTCCAGAGGCAAAGAAGTAGAGGTTATGGTCAGGGAATTCTGGTGATTTAGTCTGGTTGCACAGAAAAGCAGGGAATGAACAAAGAGAAAGGTACGGCTTTTGAGTTTGGGAGGGCACAATATTAAAAGAGGGTATTACTCACCCAGGGAAAAAGTAATTGGAAAATCTAGCCATTCTAAGCTTTTTCAACACTGACAGCTAAATCAGCTTGCATAACAGTACATAGACCTACCCACCTGCTTAGTTTCTAATGCAATTTACTAAAAAGTTGTATCTTCCTACACACTTCTTTATAACTAATTTGACCTATACCAGATAGCAGTTTTACAGCAGAAATAGTCAACATGAAAAGCTCTTTTTTCATGATAATTTCCTATTCTCCTTCTGGTCTACTGAGTTTCTAAGCAAAATGTTTCTTGTTCTTTTGTTCCCTCTTACAGGCTTACAAGAGTTGTGCTCATCTCATTGTGAGCTGGAGAAGAGTGTGTGGGCTGCCAAAGGCAAACATAAAGGTGAGTTATGAGGGTAGATTTTCAGGTGCTCCCACCAACTTCGCTCTTCAGTATAATGGAGTAGCAACTGCAGAGTCTTTGTCGGGAGTGAAAATTTAACACTGATTCGTATTATCACATTCATGTTATTAATTATTCATGTGACACTTTAACTTACCATGCAGTTTGCAAAGCACATTCATATCTGTAATTTACTTAGTTTTATCCCAAGCTTCTAGTGAAATTACATTTACTTGTAAATGTCTTATGCAAGATATAACATACAAAAACCTTTGTACCACTTGTTCTTAAGAAATGAATTTAAGAGTCATGTGTCTGGGCGGCTCAGTCAGTGAAGTGTCAGTTTCTTGGTTTCAGCTCAGGTCATGATCTCATGGGTCTTGAGATCAAGCCCCAAGTCCTGTCCTGCTCTGCACTCAGCAGGAGGCCTGCTTGAAGATTCTCTCCATCTATACCTCCCCCACCTCTCTCTCTTTCTCTCCTAAAAATAAATAAATAAATATTTGAAAAAAATGTTCACATTATAAATTAGTAGCTTGGCAAGTATTAATAAATTAATCAGCTCAAGGCCACTGCCAAACCATTTGATATATGCTTACTTATAACTTCTGATGTAAGATATTTAATGTGGATTATATAGAGTCTATATTGTATATAATTTATATATATAGGCAATATCTAACTTATGATGGTTTAACTTACAGCTGTTCTGCTTCATAATTGTGCAAAAGTGATAAACATTCAGGAGAAACTGTACTTTGAATTTTGATCGTTTCTCAGCTAGTGATATGCATGCCTATGATTCTGGGCAGCAGCAGCCACAGCTTCCAGACACACAGTCATGAGGGCAAAGAACTGATATACTTAGACTCATCCTGCACCTATATCATCATTCTGTTTTTCACTTTCAGTAGAGTATTCAGAGTATAAATTACGTGAGATCACTAAAGCTTTATTATAAAATAGGCTTTGTGTTAAATGACTTTGCCCAACTGTAAGTGTTCTGAGCACATTTACAAGAAGCTAGACTAAGCTATGAAGTTTTGTAGGTTAGGTGTACTACATGCATTGTTGACTGATGATATTTTCAAATTAGAATGTGTTTATTGGAGGGTTCCCCTTTCTCCACATCCTCACCAGCATCTGTCATTTCCTGACTTGTTAATTTTAGCCATTCTGACTGGTGTGAGGTGATATCTCATTGTGGTTTTGATTTGTATTTCCCTGATGCCGAGTGATATGGAGCACTTTTTCATGTGTCTGTTGGCCATCTGGATGTCTTCCTTACAGAAATGTCTGTTTATGTCCTCTGCCCATTTCTTGATTGGATTATTTGTTCTTTGGGTGTTGAGTTTGCTAAGTTCTTTATAGATTTTGGACACCAGTCCTGTATCTGATATGTCGTTTGCAAATATCTTCTCCCATTCTGTCAGTTGTCTTTTGATTTTGTTAACTGTTTCCTTTGCTGTGCAAAAGCTTTTGATCTTGATAAAGTCCCAATAGTTTATTTTTGCCCTTGCTTCCCTTGCCTTTGGCGATGTTCCTAGGAAGATGTTGCTGTGGCTGAGGTCGAAGAGGTTGCTGCCTGTGTTCTCTTCAAGGATTTTGATGGATTCCTTTCTCACATTGAGGTTCTTCATCCATTTGGAGTCTATTTTCGTGTGTGGTGTAAGGAAATGGTCCAATTTCATTTTTCTGCATGTGGCTGTCCAATTTTCCCAACACCATTTATTGAAGAGGCTGTCTTTTTTTCCATTGGACATTCTTTCCTGCTTTGTCAAAGATTAGTTGACCATAGAGGTGAGGGTCTATTTCTGGGCTTTCTATTCTGTTCCATTGATCTATGTGTCTGTTTTTGTGCCAGTACCATACTGTCTTGATGATGACAGCTTTGTAATAGAGCTTGAAGTCCGGAATTGTGATGCCACCAACTTTGGCTTTCTTTTTCAATATTCCTTTGGCTATTCGAGGTCTTTTCTGGTTCCATATAAATTTTAGGATTATTTGTTCCATTTCTTTGAAAAAGATGGAGGTACTTTGATAGGAATTCCTACACATAGGAAATGTGTAGATTCCTTTAGGTAGTGTAGTGATGCGAAGGGGCACGTGCACCAGAATGTTTATAGCAGCAATGTCCACAATAGCCAAACTATGGAAAGAACCTAGATGTCCATCAACAGATGAATGGATAAAGAAGATGTGGTATATATACACAATGGAATACTATGCAGCCATCAAAAGAAATGAAATCTTGCCATTTGCGACAACGTGGATGGAACTAGAGCGTATCATGCTTAGCGAAATAAGTCAAGCAGAGAAAGACAACTGTCATACAATCTCCCTGATATGAGGAAGTAGTGATGCAATATGGGGGCTTAAGGAGGTAGGAGAAGAATAAATAAAACAAGATGGGATTGGGAGGGAGACAAACCATAAGTGACTCTTAATCTTACAAAAGAAACTGAGGGTTGCTGGGGGGAGGAGGGTTGGTAGAAGGGGGGTGGGGTTATGGACATTGGGGAGGGTATGTGCTTTGGTGAGTGCTGTGAAGTGTGTAAACCTGGCGATTCACAGACCTGTACCCCTGGGGATAAAAATATTTTATATGTTTATAAAAAATAAAATTTTTTTTTAAAAAAGAATGTATTTATTGGGATATAACATCATCATAATTTGAGGAAGACCTGTAGGAACATCTATCAACATAAAATAGCAAACTGCCCCAAAACCTTAAAAAGTTAAAAGTTAGCAATAAACTGACGCATAATAGATGAACGAAGATAAATGCAAACCACACTTCGCAATCAACTTCTTGAGATCCAGCCATAAAGAGAAAGAACAAGGCTATTAGTTTAACTAATAATTAGTTTTAATAATTTTAATCTAAAAAATAATCTAATTTAGATTTTAATCTAAAATCTAATTATTAATAATTTTAATCTAAAAATTAGTTAACTGTATTAGCAATACAGTTAACTAAATTGTCATGGTTAGAGGATAGATCACTCAGAAAGTATATGGTTCAAACATGAATAAAGAGAGGCAAGCATTGACAATGCTTATTAGAGAACTCTTAATGGAAGAATTTATTCTGGCTCAAGATATCCCCCTGCACCATATGTCGATGGGTACATTGAGCTCTCACACTCAGTGCTACTAACCTTTCAAACTGTATAACTCACTTACTTTGCCTTGATTCTAGGCTTGATAGAAATCTTTGCATTAGAATCCAATTTCCAGTGTGTGTATTTTGGGAAATGTATACGCTGAATGTATGCCGTAACTGTCAGTACCCAAAGCAGTATTATTTTCATGGCTTAAGAATAATTTTATTAGTATTGTATTGGTATCATTTATTCCAGGCTTATTGAGATATTGACATATAATTTATGTAATTATGCAATTTATGTATTAAGGTATAATGATTTAAGACATGTGTACACTGGGAAATGATTACCACAATCAGATTAGTTAACACCTCCCACCCTTTATATAATTACTTCTTTTTGTGTGTTGTGATAATTTTTAAGATCTATTCTCTTAACTTTCAAAAATATAATACAGTGTTGTTAAGTATAAGCACCATGCTACACATTAGGTCCCCAGGAACCTCCATATTATTTCATAGTGGCTATGCTCATTTACATTCCCACCAGCAGATCACAAGGGTTCCTCTTCCTCTACAACCAACATTTATTAGTTCTTGTCTTTTTGATAATAGCCTTTCTAACAGGTATGAGGTGATATTTCATTGTGGTTTCAACTTGCATGTCCCTAATAATTAGTGATGTTGAGCGTGCACTCAGCCATTTGTATGTCATCTTTAGAAAATGTCTATTCAGGGGTGCCTGGGTGGCTCAGTGGGTTAAAGCCTCTGCCTTCTGCTCAGGTCATGATCTCAGAGTCCAGGGATCGAGCCCCGTATCGGGCTCTCTGCTCCGCGGGGAGCCTGCTTTCCCCTTTCTTTCTGCCTGCATCTCTGCCTACTTGTGATCTCTGTCAAATAAATAAATAAAATCTTAAAAAAAAATAAAAGGAAAAGAAAAAGTCTATTCAAGTCCTTTATCTGGTTTTTAATCATAAGGTTTTTTGCTATTGAGTTTGTGGGAGTTCCTTATATATTTTGAATATTAACCCCTTACAGATTGTTTGGAAACATTTTCTTCCATTCTGTAAGTTTCCTTTCTTTTGCTGATTGTTTCTTGGCTCTTGAGAAGCTTTTTAGTTTAATTTAGTCTTCCTTGTTTATTTTTACTATTGTTGCTGGCACTCGTTGTGACTTTTTTTGTCATATCCAAAAAATTGTCGTCAAGACCAAAGTCAAGGAACATTTTCCCTATGTTTTCTTCTAGTAGTTTTATGCTTGTGAGTCTTCCATTTACATCTTTAATCCACTTTAAGTTAATTAAAGTGGATAATTCTTGTACGTGGTGGAAGAAAGGGGTCTAATTTCCCTAACCTGTATGTGGTTATTCAATTTTCCCAGTGCTGTATTGCTATTATTAATATATCCTGAGAACTTGGTTGCCATGACTCCACCTTTGAAAAAGGTTCTGCTTCCTTCTGTCAAAGTCAGATTTCTGAGATTATAACTAAAAATCAATCTGTTACCTTAAGATTCCTCTCAGCAATCAGTAAGCCAGCCTTTTTCTGGTATAAAGTTTGCTATTCTTTCTGTAGTACTTAACATCACTCAATATTTTGCCTCTAAACAGCTTTCTTGTACTAAATAATATGGGTAGGAAATTACCAGAAGTTTTTGCAGATCCAGAAGAGGGTGGAGTGGAAACTAGCAAGGATAAATGATGAGTCAACGAAGAAACACATGACTAAAAACAGGCTTTGGGATAAAATTAAATGACCATTAGAATATTAGCAGGAACTGATATTTATCAAGTTTTTCCATGTGTCAAGGTCTGTGTTAGACTCTACGTGAGTTGACTCTTCCCAGCAACAATATGAGGCCAGGGTTACTATCAATGGCCCACTGCAAAGATTTTGGCTCTTCCTTGCTTTAGGATTCTAGGATTCAGGAATCAGGGAACACAAGAAAGAAGTTAGATAAGTGATAAACTGAATCAAGTCCTATTGGTAACAATCTAATGATTTTTTTTCCTCCATTTTTAACAAAAGGTGTTCAATGAATATAATAAGAAGCAAAAAATAAACACTTTGTTTGGGTATTCTAAAAACCTACCAAACCAAAAATCATGCTTCATAAATACAGACCCATCATAATTGATTGTCATCACTGTCAAACTATTTAACACTGTAAAGCTATTTATAAGTCATATCCCCTTATTACTGGTTTAAATCCCAATAATTTTATAAGTTAAATAAGTATTACTTTTTTATTTTATATGTAATCTTTGTATCCCTTTTATAAATTCTAGGCAGGTTTATAAGTATGTTATTTAAAAAAAAAAGGAAAAAAAGGGAAAAAAAAACAAACAGCTGTGATGATCATTCCCGCCTGTGGTGTTCAGACGATAAGCAGTCCATCTAGTTATCAGTCTGTAAAAAAACTGTATTTTATATTATTTCTAATTTCATTATAGTCAGTCCATAAAAATGGCTAGAGTCCACTCTTTTTTCTTTTTTAGTCCTTATTCTTTTCCCTCCCAAAACCTGAGTTTTTCTAGCTCTTTTTTTTTTTTTTTTTTTTTTTGCTCCCAAAACCACTCTGAAAGAGTTGGTTGCAAGTTGCTGGAACAAGGTTCACCTGAAGCTCAGAATGTCTAAAAAGCATTAAGGGTCTCAGTAGGAAAAAGTGGATGAGTTAAGCAGGCAGTCCACAATATCCCAAAGGGAATGGTAAATGGAACTAAACTTCAACTTCAGGAAAAATGTGATGAGATAGAGAGTTAGAGAGGAGACACTGAATTTTCAGTCCCACTTGACCTTTGACAAGTGATAGCCAAGGTTCAGTTTTAATAGATGTCCTCAATTTTTCCAAGTTACAAATCCAAATATTTATATAAATCTCTCAATTCATAATGTTGGCAGTGCCTTCAAATCCCTAAAAAAAAAAAAAATACTAGGTAAGGCTAATAAAGGACCCCGAAGACAGATTTGTCCCTTGTTAGTAAACCCCAAATCTCTGCTTCATTAGCTTCAGAATTTTGATAGAGGACAAGATAAGCAAAACTTAGCCCTGTTAATATGGACTGTCCTTCATCAAGTGACTGATGAGTTACACCAATATTCTGTCTCTCTATTCTGTTTTACTATGGACCTATCATCTCCACTAGGGGCAGGGTGAGAACAGAAAGGGTGAATAAAGAATAAATCTATCTCCTGCTACTAAAAAATGAGGGACCTATGGTTCAAGCATTTATTCTAGATGGGGTTACTGTAGGTTCTGGTTTGCCAGAGACAGTCCTTATTTATAACTGTTACCCCATCCAATGTAATCATTAATAATGACTCCTTTCATACACATAAGTATGCCAGTTGGGGTGGCATTAGTACTGCTTACAAGGGTCATAGCTATAGACAGACCAAAATCACATGAATGCAGGGATGTAAGTCAATCATTGCTAAGTGCTATTTGAGATAAAAACCATTATAGTGTCCAGACTCAAAGCCAGATTAGCTGACCCTAAACTCGGAACTCTTTCCACAATCCAGGATGTTTTCAAGTTTTATGTTAAATGTCAGAGACCATGGATACCAGAACTAAAGCTAAGAGAAACAAAATACACTCAGACACATTCTTTAGGAAGTAACAGAGCACAGATTGTATCTGAGATCTTCTGAGGTCAAGGCTGGATACTTTTCTAACCATCTCCCTGTTTGGAAACCAAATACCAAGCATTATGCTAAACATAAAAGTCATTACACTAAAGGTACAATTTGGTGATGCATCTGTTAAGAGAAATAGAAACCTGAGAATAGGATTAATCATTAGGGACATGACTAACAGGCACAAAAGAATCAGAATAATTCATGATCCTATATAATTAAGTGCTAAATTATTTAGCAAGGATGAACAAGTTCAGAAGAGACTTCATGTGGGTTGGTATATTCAAGGAAGAGGTGGCACATCAACTCGGCCTGGGAGAACTTGATGAACAGCAGATAACAGCAGATGGAGAGTGTTCCCCAAAGAGGAAACAAAGAGAAGTATTTTGGGCTGTTTTTGTGAAGCAGATCAAGGAATATATTCTGACCCAGAGTTTCCTGGGAAGTCCAGAGAAATCTGGTGCATTAAATTAGATTGGGCCAGATTATGAGAATGTCCTTAATGTTTAATTTTGTTTTACACATACATATCCATAACTTTATGCATTCATGTGGATATTCATGTATAAATGCACACATGTGGATATTCACATGCTTTTGAATGTCTAGTTGTTTTTCTTTTTCCCTTATTAGGCTTCCTTCTCTCCCTCTCTTCTTCCATC
The DNA here is from genome assembly GCF_022355385.1 of Mustela nigripes. Classification (NCBI taxonomy): domain Eukaryota; kingdom Metazoa; phylum Chordata; class Mammalia; order Carnivora; family Mustelidae; genus Mustela; species Mustela nigripes. The sequence continues at coordinate 26,853,477 of NC_081557.1, read as the reverse complement.
CAGTTGTATTAACCTACCTACCCATGTTAACAGCCCAGTACATAGATTTCTGTATATTTTCTTCCTGTCAACTAATCATATAGATGCCTTAGTAGGATAAACCATAATTTACTATATTGCTGGGTATGAGTTTTGTTCTAGTATTTTGCTACCAAGACCAATGATGCAACAAGCATGTGGATCATTATTTACGGGTCATTATTTATGGGTGCTTTGTTTGAATGGAATAGACTTCTAAGAGATGGATTATTGGTTAAAATAAGCTGTAATCCTTCACGATTCCAAAGCAGTGTATGAAAGAATGCTTTTCCCAACATCCACTATAAAAATAGATATTATGGCTCCTTTCCATTTTTGCTAATGTGAAGTGCCTAAAAATATACCTTGTTATTTTAACTTATCGTTCCCTGACTAACAGAGAAAAATTTTTTTCATTTTATTTATGATTTTTTTTAGATTATAATATTACAATGTAGTCTGTAAATACTCTGCATTATTTTTTTCCCCCGTTTTGCTTTACTCTTCCTTCTTTTGTTCCTTTTATCAATCAGGGTTCAATGAGCAAAACAGAATGAGATACACTGTAAGTATTATGGAATTGGGATTTGTTATAGGAATGGGAATTTGGGGAGAATAGTCCAAAAAGGAATGTTGAGGAATCAGAGAAAAGCCACTAACCAGCTTTCCTGAAGCACTTGGGTGTGGCAAAGAAATCAAGAGTTTGTCAGGGAGTCTGGAATGGGACCATCATGGAGCATTGGTGGAGCCCCCTGTGGAAAGACTATGGCCTCTGCATGGCATTTCCATAGTTGGGGGGGCGGGGGAAGCTGAATCTGGTACTGGGAAAAAAAGGGGCTAGCTAGACTCTGTCTATCCCTGTGTCATTCTCTCATTGCTTGAAAGCACAGTGACCTTCAGAGTGCACTGGCTACTGCTTTCCTGTAGGTTTACTATCCTTGTACAAATGTCTTTTTGATCAGCTTTAACCTGGAACTATATTGGGAAACCAATTCTGGAGAACATGGCTGTAGTTTAGTGAAGTTGACACAAAAGGAACGTAACAAAGCACATGATTGATTTTTGTGAATGTCTGCAAAGTACAAAGATAATGTATGATGATCTTATAAAATTCTGTTAAATGAAGTTCATTGATTGCAGTAAGTCCATCTAGATCTTTATTTGTTATTTGGTCCATTATACTGTTTAAATTTTTTGAGAAGTATATATTGTCTTCCATTACAGTTTTGTTAATTTGATTGTTTTTTTAAATTAAAGGCTGTAAAGTTTGGTGCATAAAATATATGACTTACATCTTATTTATAAATTATACCTTTATCTTTAGGCAATGTACCTTTTTAACATTTTAGTCCTTCTAATGTGAAATTCCATCATGACTGACATCAATATGGCTAGACTTGCTTGCTTTCTTTTTTCATTTACCTAGAATCACTATGACCACCCTTTATTACTTAACATTAAATATTTATTTCTCATGGAGTACATATCTTGATTTTAATCCAGTTTAAGTCACTGTCTTTTGTGGGGAAAAAAGAGTGCTCATATTTGGGATATTGGCCAATAACTTGATCTTTTTCATTCCCTTTTGCTTTGAACCTATAATTTATGTTGATTGTTGAGTCCACATTTTCCTTTTATTTTTCCTGGTTTGATCAAGGTGTAATATATTTCATTCGTTTTCTCATTGGACAACTCACCATTCTTTTCCTATTCATTAAATATAACTTTTCCCCCCTTGTTCTCATAGTTAAATGAGTTAAACCAAATTATTTTTTCTATTAACATGCATGCTTCTCCTTTGCCTTTTGTTGATCCCTTCCCCAATAAAAGAAGATCTTAATGCTATTTTCATCTTCCACTTTTCTTTTCTAATTCTCCCCTCCTTAGGCTTCCGTAACATTCTTACTTCTCCCACTCCCAACTACCTGGATTTATTGAATTAATAATTAGGATTTTTTTGTGTTTTCTTTTTGATAGCTTTTTGTAGTTCTTATATTAAGTATCTCTGGAGAGTGTGTTATTGTCCATTTGAATTTAATTAGGTAAATCAAGATCTGATACTATTATATTTTACTCATCTTTTATCTTGAGGTCTTTTTTCTAAGTTATTTTTTTTTAAGTAGAACCCATAAGTGTTTAATCAGACTATGTAAGTTATATATTCCTCAAATTATTGCAAATCTTCAAATTTCTTCAAGACTTGAGAATAATTATATCTTGTGTAGAGGTATGTGATTCTGGGATGAAGTCATTTATATCATCATCCTGAAGAAGCTATTCTAGCTTCCAGCATTGCATATTAAAGAGTATGATCAGTCTCTTTTTGGTTTTCCTTAGTCAATATTTTACTGATTCCTAGGTGACAAAGCCTAATTTGAAGATTGGAAAATATAATCACTAGAGTTAAGGTCCAAACTTTCCTGCAAGGGACTGTAAGAAAATTAATGTTTTTATTGTATAAAATATGATGCTCTAGTTTTTTTTTTAATGTTTAACGACAGTTTTACAATAAAACACCACAAACATGGAATACTTAGAGCTTCACACATTTAGAGGTTATATAACCATTTGCTGTCTATTCTTAAAGAAATTACGAAGATGCACTCTTCTTCTAGTATAAAGCTTGCAAAGACTAAAAATATATATCCTGGCTGAATTTGGCAAATAGATTCCAGTATATATCTCTTAAATGTACTGAAAATATATGTAGCTTTTTCTTATTAATTATAGGAATTATAGAAATTATAGGAAGGGAGGAAGAAGAACTTTATTTGATATAAAGTATGATTTACTGTATATTCTTCAAGGTAACATTATGTGATCATCTACTCCGTGATGCTAACATAAATTACTTAGATTTAATTCAATGAATATAAAGGCTATAAATGGCACATTGATTATTGATTTGCCAGTATTTGTTTTTTAAGTAAATTCAGTGGTGTCACATTAAATAATTACTTCAATAATCTCTCCATCCTATAGCTTTTATTTTGGCAAACAGTCTGTTCATCATATTAGTGTTTAATTTCTGACCCCACTCAAACTCATATTTCCACAGAGTTTATATTTGTAGATTTTCTGTACCATTTCCACTATTTTCCTTCAGAGAGGAAAGAGGACTAATCCTGGTCAAACCAGCCAAAAGGATTGTATTTCTGAAGTCAGAGCAGAAATTTTCTTCCAATTGACAAGAATCCTAGAATATGAGGGACAGAAGAGAAGTTAGGAAGCATCTAATCCATCAGCCTTCTTACAGATAGGATACCTTGAACCAAGAAGGCAAGGTGATTTGCACGCTGCTGGAGAGCATACAACTTTATACACCAGTCTATAAGCTCTAGACTCCCAAAGTAGTGCCATCTCTTCCACATTTCTCTGCCAGGTTAAAAAGAGGACCTCCATGGCCAAGTGCTGATTTTCCTTTTCAATTTAAAATCTACTATTGGATTAAAATGGCATAACAACATTTTCTACCTAGATTATTTCTAAATACATTTTTATCATTTTTTATTTCTTTACACTTATTCTTCTAATGTAAGTAATATGTATTTGTTGGTTAAAGTGACTGTTTGACTTACTGTCCAAAACAGGATACATTTTAAAGTTTGAGCTATTAATGATTACACTGAAACAAAAAGCAACCCAGAACATACTGTCACTCTAGGAATAAATGGAAAATAAGGTTAAAATATCAGTAAGCAAAATGAAAGAAAAAATTATTACTTCACTCGTATTTTCTTTATGTAGACTTTGATATGTTTCAATTTTATTACTATAGCTCTATCTATGCATATATTTTTTTTGCAAAAATGGATCTCATACTGAAATATTCTTTTGAAATTTGTTACTAATAAACAGTATATCAGAAAATAAATTTTCATGCACACTATCTTTTTAAAGGATTTCCTTTTTTTTAAGATTTTATTTATTTATTTGTCAGTGAGCGAGAGAGAGGGTACAAGCAGGGTGAGTAGCAGACAGAGAGAGAGAGTGGAAAGCAGGCTCCCTTCTGAGCAAGGAGCCAATGTGAGACTCCATCCCAGGCCCCTGGGATCATGACCTGAGCTGAAGGCAAACACTTAACCGACAGACCCACCCAGGTATCTCTAAAGGATTTCCTAATATTACATTTTTAATGTCTTTGGAAGAATGTCAAGGCATTAGACACATTCTTTACTCCCCCTGGACTGGTTATATTCAAACAGAGAGCATAGTGTATTCACAACCAGTCAGTCCAGCTTCCCAGGGACCACACACTTATTTTCTCTGAAAAGAAAATAGGTAACTGCAGAAGCTACTTTATTTCCACTCCAACTGGCAAATAACCCCAACAACAGACACAGCACAGACCTATACCAGTTGATAGAAGCATCAAGCTATCAGAGTAGATGCTAGCTATAGACAACATTCACACCTAGAACTCTAGGTGAGTATTTATGGAAAAGTTGACTCAAGAGCATGGAAGTTCACCAAATGTGGTAGAGTAGTCAATATGACCAGAGTATCAGTTTAAGAGCTTATGAAGATGAACAGATGTAGAAAATAAACCAACAACTATTACAGTCCTAGATTTTCAAAACAACAGGACCAATCTTTATGAAATTATCTACCTAGAATAAGTAAAATCACAGAACAATATAAAACCACAGTCTTGCATGTAAATTTTGAAAGGTAATTAATACACTTGACTTATCTTTGAATGTCTTATTATTAGACTTTTTTGACAAACAGAATAAATGTTTGTGCTAACTTTCAAAGGAGTGTATATCTAATGCATAATACAAACATGATGAAAAATGCCATGAAATGATGTTAGTCATATTCTATAGGAATTATAGGAGATTAAATTCACATCTAATTGGCTTCATAGTGGGTGGATGTGGAAAGAGGAAGTCTTCGTTTTAGAATTGGTATTGCTCTGGGGCCTTAAAGGATGAGTAGGGGTGGGGAAAACATGACTAGGAGTTTTAGAAGGAGCATCCCAAGTGCAGAAAACAGCAGCAGCAAAAGTAGAGAGGCTTATGAGGAAGAAAACCATTGTAGGACCAAAACTGAGTATAAAGAGTCTTAGAAACAAGATTAGAAAGTGCTGAGAGCAGATCATGGAGCTCCTTGAATGATAGAATGATAAACATGGACTCCATTCTATAGACAACTTGAAATAATGGTAAAGTTTTCAAGTTAGAGAAGTAAAATAGAAAATGTTTATTCTGTCATTACCTCCTTTATTCTACACATCTGCCTTCTCTTAATGCTGTCTTCTTAAACTGTTTTGTGTCCCCCCTGTCTCTTCAGAATACTGTGTAACAAGACCACCTCAGGCTAGATTCAGATTAGGTAGAAGCTGCTGATTTTCCTCCAGTGTTTTCTCTTACTCACTTAGATCCATTAGGAACGTCAGTTCTGAATGCTTCTCTGAGTGTCTAGCCTGGCTGTCAGCAGGACTAACCTGTTGTTACACTGTCGCGTGTGCCCAGGAGCCCAAGGCTTTGGGGAAGCAATTGTTAAATTGTATTCCACCCTTCCATTTATCACAGCACTCGTTTTTTTCAAGAGCTTGTTTATACCTTTAATAAACCATGGATAGTGACTAGAACCAAGAAAGTAGTTAATAGATTAAATATAAATATATATATATATAAAATATATAAGTGGTTTAATATCATTTCTCTTGGTTTTGCATAAGGAAGACAACTGCTCAGGTCACTAAAGCAGCATTTTTCTTGAAGTCATTTTAAATTAATTACTTTCTTTATTTATTCACTAGTAAGTATTCATTGAGTTTGTGTGACTGGAACTGTACTGGTCTCTGAAGAAACAGAAACACTCTAGCTGTTCTCAAGGAGATCAGAGTCTCCCTATAAGAATGTCTCTGGGAGAGCTCTCTCTCCCCTTCTCCCTTCCTTACTCTTTGCAAATAAACCTATTACCGGTGTGACTTGGCTATTTCATTTTGCCCATTAATACCTTAAATAACTGGATTCTAGAAAGAGAATGACTGCAAAGAGAATATCTTTATTTCAGTTTCCATTGAGGCAAAGAGAAGCAGAATCGGCAATCCCAGTTTCAATTGAGTCATTTATTCAAGATGCAAAGAGGTAACGACAGAACTCTCTCAGTTCCTGTGATAGAGCACAAAATGGGGAACCTCACAATTGGCTGAGCTGAATGGTCATATATCTGAGTTCAAAGGAATAGAAAACCGCTTGATGTAAAAGCAGAGTTTCTTACCTCTCGGGGAGGCAAAAGTTAGCATGGGGCCTGATAGATTAATTACCTAAGAAGGACAGGAGACAGGTGGTGAGCTGTGGGAGAGCTAACGCCGCAGAGACCTGCGCAAGGAAACAGAACAAAGAAAACCAGGGTCCAAGACTGAAAAAGAAAAATTAGATTGGTAGAATGATAGATACTGAAGGAGTTTAAAAATATATGTATGTAATCAATATAAATTCAGTGTAGAACATGTCAAAAAAAATATGGAGGTCCAAAAAAATCAGCCTTAATCCTTACTTGCAAAATTAGTTATTTTGGACATTTTGGTATGTTTCTTTCAAGTCTTTTTTTTTTTTAATATATTGCAAAACATAGTTAAGATCATTATATATGATAATCATGTTCCTTCACTGAACATTATATAAAGTATTTTCTCATTTTTAAAATTTGAAGAAACAAATTTGAAACCAAAAATAGTAAAAAAAAAAAAAAAAGTCAGTTTAGCCTTCTCTGATGAGGCTATTAAGTATTCATTTCTAAACTTTCTACAATGGAAATGTTAGATTCAAAATATTTCTTATCAGATCACAGAAAGATTTATTTCTTGGGAAGGTCTTTGTTCAAACCCCTCCATCTCCACTTTCAGAATACATACACATACACATACAGCTTTTCCTTCTCTTTGCATTGCCTTTCCTGTAAAGCAGATGGTGCTTGAAATTGCCTAGGCCCCTCACAAAAGCTGTTCCTCTAGCAACCTTCCTTAAAAGACGATTTTAAAACAAGCAAAGATATTCTTTGAATTCCCTGCTAGCCAATATGTCAGTCCAGCCTAAAATATTACTAATTAAAACTAATCAACTTTATGAGAATATAATTTAATCATAGTTGCACTGCATAGGCTAGGGTGCCATGGTGTTAGATATACAAAATCGCTTTTTAAAAATAATTAATTTCTAATGAGGTTCAAATTCTTAACTCATTCCTAGCTCCAGTGCCTATACATCCTTACCTCCTGCTGAGTTGTGGTTGTAGAAAATAAGACATCAGCACAAAGAAGAGGTTCTAAGAAATTGAAGATGTCCTTATGCCTGGAAGTGTAGAGTAGAACCATGAGCCTTTAATTCTTTCAACTGTTCCTCCTGATCATAAATTGAATTAAAGCTCATATTTCAAAAATATTTCTGATTCCAATAGTGATTTAAAAGTGTTTGTAAAAGAAGATCAGATCCTCAGGAGTTATAATTATAATAGTACGTGATATTTATTGAGCTTTGCTTTGCTGCCATGAACTAGTCTTTAATTATATGATCTAATGAATCATGAGATTGGGTGCTATTAGAATCCAATGAGTTGGACTGTGTCAGAATGACCTATAAGTCAAGCTATATTAGAATTTTAACTGAAGATGAAATAAACATAACCAAGAAAACCTCAGATATTCATTTATTGCTTCGGGTTTCAAAGCCCCCTTCTGTAAAATAGCTGTAAAATGAGGCTCTGTGGAGATAATCTCTGAGGTTTTTTCCTGGATCTTCAGTTGGAGATAAACTCACACTGAGTTAACTTTTCATAACCAAGTATTTCTTCAATGTTTGCATTCTGAGCTTTTACTGAATGTTCAACATTTTCCTTTTGGAAAATCCATTATCCTTCATTCAAGAAGGGGTCTTCAGTTGGAGATAAACTCACACTGAGTTAATTTTTCATTACCAAGTATTTCTTCAATGTTTGCATCCTGGGCTTTTACTGAATGTTCAACATCTTCCTTCTGGAAAAAACATTATCCTTCATTAAAGAAGCCTGCACATTCTATGCTATATGCCTTTCCCTGAGAGTAGAATCAAATTTCTCTCTCCTCAGTGCCTAGCCACAGAAAACTCAAGAAAAATCTAGTCAGAACCACCAGGCTGACTGACCAACTTCTGAGATATCATGAGAGATATTAATAAATTGTAGTTTAAATCTTTTAGTTTCAGAGTGATTATGCAGTCATATTTAACTGGAATGTTTTCCTGTTCACAGCCTGCCCTTGTGCTATACACTACAGGTGAACTCAAAGCATGATGGTAACTCAACCTGTTTGGGGTTTTGAAAACCTTGACATCATTCCATCTTTCTTTTTTCCATCTCCCTTTAATTAAATTCTTCAACTGACTAAGTTAGTCTCACAAACCTTCAAAAATCAGGAAAAGCATAGTTGCTTTCTGTGTCTGTGCGGTAATGCTCCATCTTCCAGGAGGAGCTATGAGGTTTGAGTCCGGCAGCAGGAAGAAGAAGGTAAGAAGACGAGAGCGGCCACTGAGGAAGGTGCCGAACTGGCTCCTGTCCCTATTTTGGGGCCACTGTGATTTGGTCCTCCCCAAGTTACTTCACCCCTTTGCGTGTCAGATATCACCTCTCTCAACTAAAGTGTTGGTTTTTATGGTCTTGAGAATTCTTTGTTGTCCCAGGCCTCAGTTTCTTTTACTATATTAAAATAATATTCTATCTACTTTATATGGCTTTTGTGAAGATTACATTTAGCATGGTAGATAGTGTCTTCTCAATACCTGTTACTTAGTAGGTAAATAAATGGCCCAATGTCACTATCGTATGATTCGAGGCCTCAATAGCTCAAATACAAGAGGATAACTCACGTGTAATATGCTTGACATTTAACATAACTTATCTAATAAAACCATTCTAGTGGCTAAGTGAAAGTTATCCATATTTCTATGCTCGAGTTTGAGAGGGAAAGACAGAAACGTCTCTCCATCTGCTGCTGCATTCCTCTCAGAGGCGAGATCAGCTTTGCCCTTCTGTAAGTGCCAGTATTTACAGACCAACTTTTAGGAAATCAAAACTGTGTCTCTGATTTTGTTATTAATTGGTTTATATAGTTGGCTGCTCCCACATTGGGGGCATAGATATTTAAAATTGTTAAATCTTCTTGTTGGACAGACCCTT